>NC_071113.1:32017500-32110000 GCF_024256425.1 Clarias gariepinus
GCACTTTCCGGTTCCCTGGAAGTGGAGACCACGCCATTGAAACGCTGAGGGTGATGTGAGAACTGAATCCTGTAGTTTCTCTGTACAGTGCTTAGTAGGAAGGAGATATACTTGGCAGTAGCTTCCACGCTGCCAGTTTCTTAAAAAGGGGCAAAGCTCAGCGGCTTGGTTAAATGGGGCGGGATGTTAGATGTTCGGCATCCTGAAACATCCTTGTTATATAACTTCGCCTCATGAACCTAGTGGCAACCGAGTTAACGACATTGCCAAGTAGGCCGGGAGGCGAGATGGGGCATTGAGGAGGAATACACGATCCTTCTCCTTGATGCCCCTGAGATTCAACCACAAGTGGCTCTCCGCGGAGACCATAGCAGCCATAAAACGGCCGATAGCAAGAGCCTTCTGCTTTGTTGCACAAAGAGACAAGTCAGTGGCCCGGCGTAAGTCCAATACGCCTTACCTTGCAGAGCCCCGCCAGTACTCAAGTCTCTCAGCAGGTCAGCCTGGTGGGCATGCAAAACCGCCATGGTGTGCAATGGAGCACCAACCTGACCTGCTGCCTGAAAAGCTTTACCCTCCAGGGAAGATAAAGAGTCTACACAGCTTGAAAGGAAGTAATAGCTTTTCAGGAAGGATGATGTCCCAGAAGAGAGATAGCCTGGAAGCGTCTCTTCTATCAGGGATAAATAAAGCTTACTCCATGAAGGGGTTAACTCATATGGAGATTGCTAAGAAAAGGGGAGAGAGCGTCGTTGAGGCTCCGCCCCCCGGCCACCCGACAGACCTGCCATCTATGTTTTTATTTATTTTTAAGTGCTTAGAGGCTATTACCATCTCTGTGGAAGCAAGAGAGAATGTTTATTCTTGCCCATTCACAAGAAGCGCCAGGGCGCGCTTGAGAGCGGACAGAGGAATTTCCTGATCCGATGAGAACGCGAAAGAAAGGAGTTTTTAAGTCCGTCTCTCACTGCTCTGCCGGATGCACGAGTTTAAGCCCCAGGAATGCGCGGCGGCTCGAGCACTTAATCGAAGCAGTAAAGTGTAGAGATCGCCCTCCGATATGGATATACACACGGATGGACATCTCGTTTAAACTCTGCCATTATCGGTGAGTTAAACACTTATTTTGCTGGTTAGACACGACACGCTCACAACTAGGTGAAGACAAGAATCTGAGGAATGTTTCCGGTTCACTCCTATTTATAACCTGCAGGTGCGTCCTATCAGATGACGTCACCTGACCGAGGTTATAAAAGCCAAAAATTTGGCGTGTTTGGTACACACATGCTTCACAACCGGCAACATGACAAGATGTTCCCATTGCATTTTCACGCAGCATCGAGTGTAGCCTTTGAAAGGGAACACAGAATTACACTGAAGTTCAATTAAAATTTGTCTAAATAAAAACTAAATAAAACTTTAACTCACCTGCATAACAGAAAAAAGGCATTATGTCTGCACACTGTGCATCAGCAGCATGACTGTTATTTAAATAACCACAGTTTTCATTGCCCTGGGCATTATCAGGTTTTTCAGGCATCCAGATGGTGTTAGAGACATCGCTGTGGTCTACCCACTTCCATGTGTCTCTGAATAGACCAATCCAAGCAAACCGCTCAATCAGTCCTACTATAACTGAGTTTTCTGTTGTGTTTCTTGCAATGGCCAGGTCTGTATGGTACTGTCTACAGTAACTCTGCGCATCAAGCCATGTCATTAAATTAGAGATATAAATGTACTTTTCAGTTCCATTGTTACTGTCTATAAGAATAAAAAAAAATACACACAGATTATTTATAAAATTGCTGAAATAGATGTATTGCTGATAGAGAAAGTTAGATAGATTACTGGATATTGCTAAGACTAAGAACATCACTACACCAATTGGCAATTGTTATAGTAAATAATGGTAAATCAGATCGCTGAAAAAAAATTATAAAAAATTTGACTATAAAACGAATGAAACAAATGTAGGTCCTTACCATTAAAGCAGACAAAGGGGCATGTCATTTCACAATTTGCATCATTCCATTGGACAAAAAACATTATACCACACGATTCAGACCCCTGATAATTGTTAGGCTCTCCTGGAAACCAATTTGTCATATTTCCCAGTGGCTCATTTTGAAAGGACCAGCGCCAGCTTGTGACATCATTGTACATTCCAATCCAAGCGCTGGAAGTGAAGTTTTGTTTTAGTGCTTCATTCTGTACTTGTTCCATGTCATTATTACTTTTAATGATAGCCAGATCAGTATATGTGGCCTGGCAGTAAGCCTGAGCATCACTCCATGTTTTCTCCTGCTGGATCAGGTAGAACTTATAGGAAGCGGAAAGGATGATGGGGATGGCTCCTGTGGAGATAAAATCTATTTGATGATGTACTGATCAAAGCATTCTCTAAGAATACCCAAAGATGACTGAACATCAACAATCCATAAACTCATAGGAGACTTTGGCTGAAGGTCAGTCAAGTGATTTGAGCAACTTATTCTAGCTTATTTAGCTTATTTTTGCTTAAGTATATTATTAAAAATTCTACTGTTAAAGCAGAATTTTCTTTGTCCAAAAAAAGGATAAGTCTTTCTGTCCATGCCCTATTGAGCAGGGCTTCAATGCCATCACTGTGAAAAAGAGCTACCTGTTACCACTCCTTTTATTAGCTTTTAAATTGCTTCAAAGTGCTACCGTTTCTTGCCAGCTGAGTAAAAAACGGGCTTTACCACACCAACAGGCCACTCAGAATATCTGGTGATGCCATTCAGGCTGACCAACGCTTTTATGGTACTTCAAAACTCACTTAAATTTAATGCAGCTGAAACAATTTAATAGGTTTAATATAAATCAACAATTCTTCTGTAGCATATTAGGATTTTTTTCTGCTGGTTGTAGTCAAGTATCAAGTCATGATATAGGTGCTGGTTTCAACCTCATTTGACTTATCCTCAACTTCTGTTAGGTAGTCTTCTGGCAAGAACACTGCCATGAATGCCTGTTTGAAAGACTCCTAATCCTTTACCTTCGTTTTTTCCTCCTTCCACCAGCTCAGAGCTGGTCCTTGCAGTACAAAAAAAGACAGTGACACAAACACGTATTATACAAAAAAAATAAATAAAAGTGTGCACTAAAACAAACTAAACAAACAATATTTACAAAATATAAATAAGTGTGTGTGGGTGTAGAAATGTCCAGAGTCCGGGTTATTATGAATGGGAGTGTTTGAGGAGAAATTAATCAGCCTCACTGGGGTTAATGAACAATGTCCGGGAGCAAGATAACGGGGAGTAAGAAGTCCAAGAAGTCCAATCCAGTCTGTGATAATCTGTACTGATGAAAAATTGATCAATAAACGCTCTCCTAGCTTTCTCTTCAATGTCCGTTTTTGAATAAACTCATACACAGCACGCTGCTCCACCATACTTTCTCCTCCCTCTTGCTTCTTCTCGGTTGAGCTTTAAAGCCAGCAGTGGTAACCTCTGACGCCACCCACCTCTGACCTCTCGTGAATGGGAAGTGCAGTCTTGAAAGAGTCCATTCGGGCACCAACACAGCTTCAGGGACAAATACAACTAGTCGGGTTTATTTTGAAAGGCACAGCTGTTTTGAATTTATCAGCTTAATGCCTATATTGTCAAGACCACTTAACTTCCAGATCCTAGTGCCGGTCATGTGCATGACATATATATATTTAAAAAAAAAAACTTTATGTGGCTGCGCTACAGCCCTTTTATACTCTGTCTACAATCGTAAGCTCACGGTGGCTAAGCTAATGCTTTATTTTTGGATAGCTTATGACACCGCTATCTATCGTGTTATTAAGCAGAAACATTTTAAGTTTGTTTGTGACGTTTGTCACAATGTTCGTGACATTCAGATGTAAAAATAATATAATAATAATAAATCATTGTATGACATTACAAAAGCTTGTGTTGTCTTGCATGCTCATTTTTTCTTTCAGTGAAAATTATCAGCAACCTCTTTTATAGAAAGCACATGCAAACAGGCAAGATACAGACAGCCCATCACTATGTCATAGAAAACACAGACTGATGATGTCACTCTCCCATTCTTACCCGCATGGAAACCTGGACCACAACTGGTAATGGTTACATAGCACAATCAATGTTGCAAGCTCACCTTTGTACCATCCCCAGGATGCCCCGCTTACATGACACTAATGTGTGCAGAAGTGTCTTCGCTGGCAGCTTTAGAGTGGCAGAAAGGTTAATGCGGCTTAAACCCTTCCATTTGTTGAAGCATCCAGATGGCTCCCCTCATACATTGACTCAGCCACGGTGTGAGCCCTTGTGACTTCCGACGTCCAGGTGGCTTACCCCGACAGGGCACAGGGGCTTCAATGGCGAACTCAGCTCCTTTTTTTATCGGTGGTTGGTTCACGTTAACCAGTGCATGGCATAGATTAGCACCACCTGGGCTTGGCAGAGTGTAATAGGCACTGCTGCATGGTGAAATACCTGCCATGGGCCAGAATCTGTCCCATGCAGTAATTTGTTGCTGTGCTTTCTTTACCCGCCTTTGAACTGCACATGCTGCTCTGGCCTTTAGCCTTGGCCGCTCAACATTGTAAGCTCCAAAGTGGTGGAGGGGCCAAAATGTTGGTGCATGTCCCTTACTAGTTCATGACTTGAAACTTTGTAGCACTTCCTTCTCTGTCACATATCTGTCTAAAAGGGCTCATTATGCTGCTCATTATGCGGGTCTTTGTCTCCTCTGGTGTGAATTACAACATTGTTCATATTCATTTACACTGCCTTGCATATGGCCTTTCTAAAGAAAAAGTGCCTTCAAATTATATATTGTTTTCTGTGATTGAGTAAGTAGGATGATTGTCACATCATTTTAAAAGTAAAAACTTCAGGCTACAAGATCCTTTTTATAAATGTCTTGTACACAAATGTTATGAATGTGGTTTGTGGCTATATTTGAGGGGCTTATTTTGTTGTTAATTCTAAAAAGCATGCATAACTGTTATTTTCCAAATAATACAAATTTGTACATGTATGCTGCTCACATATTAATGTAGTGCAGTTCATACTGAATATTGAATAATTAGACTTTAGACTTTGTTTATATGTAACTAAAAAATACACAAATGTCAGGAAATGTGAGAAATTCTTTAGGGCCCCAAAACCCCCATCTCGCCTATTCTGCTGCCAATCATTGGGATTCCATTTTGAGCAGATCACCATGGACCTCACAGCCCACTCCGAAGAGCGAGGGGCATGAATATTCTCATGAATTCTTTGGTCATGATGGAATATGCCACATAGTATTCCGAAGCTGTTCCTGTTCAAAAACTTGTGACTTGCAGCAGTTCTTATATAACTCAGTTGTGGGATTTGTTAAAGGTGATCAGGAAGCAGAGGTCTTAAGAAACTACTTGGATGAGTAGTGAAACGTTTCTACTAAACTAAAAAGAAGACCAGTTGACATGTTCCAACTTCCAGATAACCTCACCTGAATGACTGAGAATCTTCCAGACAAACACAGTCTTGTTTATAGTGATAAGGTGAGATGGTGGGGAGTTACAGATACCTTGAGGTTCACATTAACAACAGATTGAACAGGAAATGCAACACAGACACTGTTTACAGAAAAGGACAAAGCAGACTTTTACATCTACTCTACTTACAGGTCGGGTCAATGTTTGAAGCAAAATGTTGCAGATCTTTTGTCGGACACAGGCTGCTAAAGCCTTAAAGCCTCATGAGAAAAAGATCATATATATATTATAATTATTGTATTTAAGTAAAATATCAGGGATATATTTACATTACAATATGAGGAAAGTGTCACATAAAAAGATTACTTTCCATACATTTATTTTATTCCTCCAAATGAAGAAAAAGATGTCAACAGCAATGAGTTGAGACTGTTTTCCTTATGAATATTAATCTTCTGAGCATTTTTTATGTCAGGCCGCTATACAACTTAAATTCTACCTGATGGGGTAAAGAACTGGACAGAGAAGGGACACCACTGCATTGGACATGTGACACAAGAGATCCATTCTAAGTGTAAATCTGTCCTCACTGAGCAAATTAATCTGTTTGGAGCTGAGTGTTAACTCAACAACTCTCCCTTTAGATCACTTGAGTTTTGAACAAACACTTTTCTTTTTCCTCCATTTTTTAAATTTATTAAAATTGTTTTAAATTTGTAAAATAATTCCACAGTTCATAGGTCTGTCCTAAATAGAAGCCTATGAGCTTTGAGAGCGTTAAAGCGTTTGTAGATTTTAGAACTTTTATCAATAAAGCATATGTACACAACCAGTTATCTATGCATCTATATACCCTATGTCCTGTAAAAAAAACTTAAATAAGTGTTAAGTTCAGGAGAAAGGTAATCATTAATACCATGTGTAATGTTATCAATATAAGGTATCAATATAAAAGGAACACAGGTTGGCAGTGGTTCTGATGAAAATATTCAGTCACAAAAACTACTGTTTAATTTTCATTAAGCTACATCATTTATGCTTCCTGAGTAATTAAACATTATTTGTTGATTGTTAATCATAGTACTTTATTTATTTATCTGTCTAACATTAGTATGTTAAACTATTCATTTTACTTCTTACCTGTAAAAAACACAAACAGAAACAGAAAATTCTCCATTACATGTGCTGCAGTGTTGGTAGTTTATCCTTTGTATACTTTAAACTTCACTTCTACTCGCACCTGTTTGTGTTTATAAAAGCAGCCTTGTGGAAACCAGCTGCTCTTCTCAACCACATGATAGTAACCAGTGCTTTTAGGAAAAGTAAGTCTCCTTGGCCAACACTCATTTTCATGTCAAATTGACTGAGTCACTGTTCAAACCAGTGGGGTATTGCACAAAAGTAGAATTAAGAAAGCCAGGATAACAGAACAGTCGCGGCTTGACCTAGTTTAATCAGTGCATCCTGGCTTAATCTGTTGCACGTTTGCTAAGCCAGGATGAGAACGCGCGGATATGTTAAGCCAGGTGTATATAGTTTGGATAAATGCGCGTTCATGGTATTCTTAAAAAGATCACGAAATCGATCACAGAATCACCGATGCAAAAATGGACAAAACCCGTGCGGCATACTTTTCGCCTAATGAGCAACAGCTTCTTATGGAATCGTATGAAGAAGTGAAACATATAATATGTAAAAAAGGCAATACAGCTGCTGTAATAAAGCAAAGAGAGAATGCCTGGCAAACAATAGCGGACCGATTGAATGCGTAAGTAGTCCAAATAACCAGTGCTCCACTGAAACCCTCAATTACAATTCAAGGAGTTACTTGTCATTTTCAAATATAATTGTATACTTTGCCTTAAATGTGTCCAGTGGATATGCATTTAACATGAAGAATAATTGCAAACACTTACCCACTATATGCATCTATTTGATATATTTAGTTTATTTTATGTCTCTAATGTGTTTAATCCTTTTACTCTTATCTATTTGTATGTAGGTTTTGTTTCTAATTAATTTGATGTAATCTATAATCAGATAATTTGCTCTATTTTTATCCATCTAATCTATTTTATCATTTGTATCTTTCTATTCCTCTTAAAGAACAAACATGTCTGGCCAAAAAAGGACTTGGCAGCAAGTCAAGATTAAATACAAGAATATTTTGCAGCCTGGTACAGTAAGTGACTTGTTTGCTGAGAACATAGGTGACATGTTTGCTGACATTTTATTATCTGTGCTGATTTTAGCCATAAAAAAGAAAAGTTATATTACTGGTACGGGGGGTGGCCCTCCAACCCAAGACTTCACCCCAGCAGAGGAGCTGGCCCTGGACTTAAATAAAGGGAAGCCAGTGATTGAAGGGATCCAGGGAGGGACAGCCACTGACTCTGGACCAGCAAGGGATACTGGCCTCTTCATACAATGTACATTATTGCCATACTACTGCGCATGGAAAATATTAAAATCCATTTATATTTTGTTATGTGGACTGTGTGACTTTGCTTTACCTTGCAGTGGCTGGTAACACTCTTACACTTTTGGATCCCCCAGACTATGATTTGCCGGTGAGTATTCTTTATTAAATCATTGGCTTTGCGTGTTCTGTCAAAAATATCAATACCAGTAATGAATATGGCAGAGGGAAGCCACATCTACAGCAGTGGAGTGCACTTCTGCCGATGATGAGACGTGTCGCTGGACTCTAGAAGGCTCGAGGTATCATGTCAATTTTGTGGAAATGGACACATTTTTTGGTCTGCCCTGACTTAATAGATAAGAAGTCAGGGAAGTGGTACTAATAGAAAATATCATTTGTTAAAGGATCCTGACATTGGGCAGTCTGATAAGCAGCCTGGTAACATAGTGAGTATTGCCTAAAGTAAATTTACATTATGCAAAAATTGTGCTATGCTAACAAAAAGGTGTTCACAGAATTCACAAACTGTCAGATATCTCTACACAACACATCTTAAGAGACAGATCGAGCTTTCAGAAGTCAAGATTGATGTGAACAAAAGAAAGCTGCAGGACATGGACCTTGACATGCAAATTAAACGCAAGACACTGAGGAAACTAGAACTGGAAATCCAGAAACTACAAACAGAAGTAAGTGACTTCAGTTCATACTGTAACCATGACTGTAACCCAATGTATTAATCATCATAATTTGTTCTGTCCACAGCTCCAAGCTGACAAGTGATAACAGCAAAATAATAAAAGAAAAATATTCCAAAACCATTGTGGTCTTCTACAATTTTTTTATGACTGTCAGGTACACTTTATAGTGATCGATCCAGTGAAGTGGAACTAGAATTTGGGAAGATAACCACAGTGTGTGCTACTGATGCCAAATAAAATGCATGTACACATGAAAAAGTTATATAGCCTACATTATCCTTTATTAAGGGATGGGCTAAATCAAAACTAAATTAACTGAAATAATTTGCAATGTATTGTTCTCTAACAAGTCTACCATTTCTGTTATCTGGGAATATGGCAGCATTGTCCCAATCAACATCCAAAACAACTCTGGGAGCCCTTTCTTTTCTTAGGCTGGCAATATTGTGCAGCACTGTTCAGGCAACAGTCACGTCGCATGCTCTGTCTGGGAAGACCCTCAGGTGGTGCAGGCACTGAAATCGGGATTTCAGGAGGCCGAAGGTCATTTCAATTCGAGCCCTGGTTTTGGCATGGGCATGGTTGTAAGCTTGCTGTGCTGGCGTTTGGGGGTCTGTAAGGGGAGTCATCAGAAATGTCTCGCAGGCATAACCTTTGTCCCCCAGCAGCACACCAGAGAACTCACCTGTGAATACAAAACATAATTCTACTTCACAAGTACTGTACTCTTGCTGTTCAAGGTGCTTAAAAAAATGGGGTGGTTTACCTAGAGAGAGTCTCTGGTAAATTCTACTGGCCCGAAAGATTCTGGAGTCGTGGACTGAGCCAGGCCACTTTGCCTCTAAATTTGTGATAAGGCAGTCGGCATCACAGATCATCTGTAACAATATATAGCCTATTAAGGTAATTTAATGCACAGAATAATTATGTAGCTGACAGTAACCATTACTTATTCTTACCTGAACATTGACACTGTGGAAGGATTTCCTGTTTACATAATCTCCCTCATGTGCCCCTGAGGGGCGTTGGATACGAATATGGGTGCAATCCACTGTACCAATTACATTAGGAAAAGCTATAACACAAAACAATGACTGTCATACTGTGACTGTGCTAATGTAACATTTTGTAGTAATCTGTTATTATTCATGTTACCTGCAATCTTGTAGAACTCCTCCTTGATGTGGATGAATCTTCTGTGGCCAGGGAAGGTGATAAATATGTGCACAAGAGATTTCAATGCCAGACTTACTTTTCTTATTGTGCGGCAAATAGTGGCTTTATTGAGGTTTTCACCGACAGAATACAGAAACATGCCACTTGCAAAGAATCGCAGTGCTATGCAGACCACCTGTGGGACAGTGAGAGCATGGCTCCGTGCGGTCCTGTGCTGTATGTTTGGGCCCAGCAGCCTACACAAATATCTGATGCCATCACTTGAGAATCTGTACCTCTCAGTCAGATATTCGTCTGAAAAGGCCAATGGGTCTGCCCTATCTCGGAAGACTCTTTCATGCCTAAATGCTCGTCTGAGTATTAAAACTTCCTCATCAACTACATCATTCAACAAAGGGCAAGCCATTGTGGATAGGAAACACACAAATCTTTAGTCTATATATACTACGTATTGACCTCGTTACGGACTTTATTGAAACCACATTTGCAAATTGAGGAGCCATTTCTTATTATCTCATTAACTGCAATAAAATATAATACATTGATATTTTTTATCATTCAACAATACATTTCTACTGTATACTTGCATATATAGATATACATAGTCTATATTCTATTTCTCATATTGTATAGTATAGTTCTTTTGCACTGTGTTGGCATTCATTGTGGACAGCAAAGTAATAATTGCTCAGGAAAATGTGCTTTCCTCACTGGGTGTTTTAAATCTCTTTAAATCTCGAATAATACATATATTCATCAAACCTCTGACAGTGAAATGAACAGCAGTTTTCAATAATAACTAAAATAACAGTACGCATAAATAGATGAATGACAGTATATCTAGTTTTTTAATGCAGGACCATGAAATGACTAAAACACATTAATATCTAGTAGGATTTAGGAAGGAACTAGCCGATAAATCACTAAGATTAATCTTAGCCTGGTTGTTAGCCTGCTCTGGAGCAGGCTAGCTGCAAAGTGTAAATCTCCATAGTAACTTAATGTAGATTAATTTAGCCTCCCTTCATGCAACCGAGTCAGGGCTAAATTCAGCCCGGATAACCAGAAAATCCCAGCTTAATTCCTTATCTTGGTTTTGTGCAATACCCCCCAGTTTAGGTTGTGAATTTATTTGGGGCTTTAACTAATGAATCTTGAGCATTCTGTACAGACATAACTGCAGTGTAAAATGTTATATTATTTAAAATACCATAGGATCTATTAAACTGTTTTTTCCCCTTACTACATGTGGCTCTCCTAAATTACCAGGGATCCTCTCGAGTTACTTTGCTGTAACCCTGTTCCCAAAAAACGGGGGAACGAGATGCTGCATGAAAACGCTATGGAAACGCTCTTTGCGTGACCGGTTGTTGTTCTATTAGCTTTTATGTGACTCTGACGAAAATCCAAGATGGCGCCAGTGTTTGTGGCATGGTCCCCTTACTACTGCTGTATAAGCTCCGGCTCCCATCAGGATGGGTCTGGTAAACGCCAGATCCGTGATGAATAAAACTTTTATCTTAAAGGAGTTTTTTACCTTACAGGAATTGGATTTCCTTTGTGTGACTGAAACCTGGTTGTCTCCTGGTGAGTCCAGCGCGATCTTTGAACTCCTGCCCTGTGATTGCCGGTATTTAAATACTCCGCGGTCCTCCGGTCGTGGGGGAGGTCTAGCGACTGTTTTTAAATCAAAGTTTGTCTGTAAACAGTTGTTTCTCTCGGTCGTTTTCTCCAGCTTTGAGATAAGCCTTTTTGAGCTGGCCCATTCCCCTGCGCTGCTGTGTGCCGTGGTCTACCGGCCGCCTAAGTACAATAAGGACTTCTTAAATAACTTTGCTAATTTCTTGGCTGAGTTTATGCCTAGATATGATCAAGTGGTAATTGTTGGGGATTTTAATATTTATGTGTGCTGTTCTGATAAGCCTCTGGTAAAGGACTTTTTAGATTTAGTGGACTCTTTTAACTTTATTCAGTCTGTCAATGGTCCCACTCAGAAATGTGGGCACACATTAAATCTTGTACTGCTCATGGCTTATCTGTCCTCAATGTGGAAATTGGGGGTGCTGCGTTTTTAGACCATACGCCTGTTTTATTTGATTTTGTACCTTTCTCTCAACCTGCTAAATCGTGTGATTCGGTTTGGCACCGCCGTGTCTTTAATCCCACCTCCGCCACTCATTTCTCTGCGATTTTTTCTTGTGATTGGGATTTACAATCCTCAGCATCGCTTAGCATTGAGAAGCTAATATTCCAGTTTGATTCTGCCTGTCAAATCGCATTGGATTCGGCAGCTCCCTTAAAAATCACACAATCTAAGGCTAGATCAGAGCCATGGCTAAATAATGATACCCGTGCTGTTAAAAGGGAATGCAGGAGAGCTGAACAAAGGTGGAAAAAGGACAGGTTACAGATGTCATTGGAAATGTTAAGAGGAAGCTGGTGTCATTATCAAAAAGCTGTGAAAGCCGCTAGAACAAAATGTTTTTCTGATCCTATTGTTTTTAACTCTCATGACCCTTGTGAACTCTGTTCTTAATGCTCAGGAACCTGTCCCTCTGAAGGCTTCTATGGAAACCTGTGATAAATTTCTTCACTATTTTATGAATAAGGTTATACACATCAGGTTCCTTATTTTGCCATCTGTTAGCGACCCACCAATTTTAAGACCTTGTATAAATGTGTTCGAGCATTTTGAGCCCGTCTCCCTCACTTTTTTAGAGGATCTGGTTTCCAGTAGTAAGCCATCTGGCTCTCCTTCTGATGTTAGCGCTCCTAATTTTGTTAAGGAAGTTTTCCCCACTTTGGGTCCTTTCATTCTTGCTATTATCAATAGCAGTTTAATTTCTAGTGTGATGCCGAAGAATTTTAAACATGCTGTGGTGCAACCCTTGCTAAAAAAAGTCTGGCCTGGATCCTTCTGTTTTGTCAATTTTTAAGCCTATCTCCAAGCTACCTTTTTTGCCCAAAATTCTGGAAAAATTGTCTATTTGCAACTGCAGCCCTTCCCTAATGAACAGGCAATTTTGGAAGTGTTTCAGTCTGGGTTTAAAACTCGCCACAGCACTGAGTCTGCTCTTTTAAGAGTTCTTAATGACATTTTTTTAGCAACCGACTCCGGAGACTCTTAGTACTATTTGTGCTTCTAGATTTAACAGCGGCTTTTGACACCATAGACCATGAGATTCTTTTATCCAGGTTGGAACAGTGGGTGGGCATTACAGGCTCACAGTGGTTTAGGTCCTACCTCTCTGATAGAACCACCTGTGTTAGTATAGATGGTTTCACTTCCAACTCTGCTGCTCTTCCTTGGGGGGTACCACAGGGCTCCATTCTTGGTTCACTTTTACTTTCCTTGTATTTGCTCACACTCTGAGCTATTTTCCGGAAATTTAACATCTCCTTTCATTTTTATGCAGATGACTGTCAGGTTTACATTCCATTAAAGCACCGTGATGCATGTTTTGTCAAGCTTCTTCTAGACTGCCTTGTTGATGTTAAAAGATGATTGGCTTTTAATTTCTTGAATGTCAATGAGGAAAAGACCGAAGTTATGTTGGTTAGACCCAATGGCTCCCGCAAATCTCCTCGCTTTGACCTCTCCTCCTTGGCCCCATTTGAGAAATCCTTGATTACAAATTTGGGTATTAAAATGGCTCCTACTCTAAAAATGGATAGTCAAGTAAATACTGTGGTAAAATCCTGTTTTTTCCATTTAAGGCGAGTAGCAAAGATTAAGCCTATATTGTCAAGGCGGGACCTGGAATCGGTTGTCCATGCTTTTATAACCTCTTGTCTTGACTATTGTAATGCTTTATTCTTTGGACTCAGCCACACCACTATGGCTCACTTACAGTTGGTGCAAAATACCACAGCTCGTTTTTTAACTGGTATAGGCAGACGAGAGCATATTACCCCAAGCTTGGCTTCCCTTCACTGGCTTCCAGTGTACTTTTGGATCCATTTAAAAAAAAATTTATTTGTATTTAAGTGTTTAAATTGACTTGCTCCAGCCTATCTGGTGGAAGTGTTGCACCCATATGTTCCATCTCGCTCTCTCAGGTCTACTGACAAGCTGCTTCTTCAAATTCCAAAAACCCAATGCAAACTTCGAGGTAATCGTGCCTTTTCAGTAGCTGCTTCTCAACTATGGAATAGTGATGGAAAGTTCGAATCATTTTAGTGACTCGGTTCTTTGAATCTCGTTCATCAAAATGAACGAATCTTTTTTTGAGTCATTTCGTTCATTTTGTTCTGTTGATCAGAAATAAATTAAAATGTTGCGTTTTTAATAAAAAAAAACAATACGTCTACATACACAAATTTTAGCTATAGTTTCAGTTATGAAAATATTACAATGCAGCTAAGGACATATTATAATAAACAGAATAAGCAGCTCAGCTCTTATATCTTCCAATCTGAGTCGTTCATTCCTTTAAATCTATTGCACTGCAAATAGTGTCTATGGGAGTCACGTGTCATAAGAACGAACGAATTGGGGCTCGAAGACCCACTAGCACTATCGTTTAATACTGTTTCCTGTGTACTGCACTCATAGCGTCTATGGGAGTCACGTGTCATAAGAACGATCGACTCGGGACTCGAAGACCCACTAGCACTATCGTTCAATACTGTTTCCTGTGTACTGCACTCATAGCGTCTATGGGAGTCACGTGTCAAAAGAACGAACGACTCGGGACTCGAAGACCCACTAGCACTATCGTTCAATACTGTTTCCTGTGTACTGCACTGCATAGCATCTATGGGAGTTGAACTCATTCAACAAGCTCCATCAGTGGCTGTTTTTAAATCTCGTTTAAAAACTCATTTATACTCTCTGGCCTTCAACCCAGTGTGAAGCATTTTATTGAGATGTTTTGTGTTTTATTTCTTGCTTCTACTTTTATTACAGTTATTTTCATTATGACTATTATTTTTAGTAGTATGTTATTGTGTTGCTATGTTCTTAGTTGTTTCTTTTTTTGTTACCATCATTAAAAAATTTTATTTTAATTTTATTAATTTATTTATCAATTTAACGTTTTATTAAAAAACACCCTGCTGTTTTATGGCCTGATTGTTAACTTTTGTACAGCACTTTGGTCAGCTTTGTTGTTGTTTTAAAGTGTTTTAGAAATGAAGTGGTATGATATGGTATGTTTGAAGCATGTGTGTCAAACACGGCAAAATTTTTGGCTTATATAACCTTGGTCAGGTGATGTGTTTTGATTAGGTGCACCTAGAGGTTATAAATAGGCATGAACCGGGAACATCCTCCAGTCAATTTTGTCTGAAAGGACGTCCAGTCACGCGTACAGTGCGGCATTGGAGCGCAGCATCTCGTTCCCGCTTTTTTAGGGAACAGGAACCCAAGATGTTCCCTTTCAAAAGCTACATTCAATGCTGCATGAAAATGCTATGGAAACGAGAATACCAAAGCCACCGCACTGGAAGTGTCTACACCCCAGGGTTGTGTAGGGTGTGCGCACAATCATCCCACAATTGTGGGATACTGACCCTAGGACTCGTGAGCCTGGGGTAGCAAGGACATCCAAACAATAAAATCTGACAGATGTGTGCGAAGAGAACCAACCTACCGCATCAATTCAATTCAATTCAATTTTATTTGTATAGCGCTTTTAGCAATTGTCATTGTCGCAAAACAGCTTTACACAATCAAAAGAATTATTTAAATCAAAAGAATTATTTAAATAATTACACAACTGCTTAGTTAAATGAGCCCTAATTCCTAGAGGTAAGGTGTGACCATGCACCTCATAGGCTAGGGCAACAGGATCCCTCATCCTTTTAATGTGACAGTTTGTCTAGCCTAACCTATAAGGAGCTGCTCTGCTTTGCGCCTCTGACTAGTGTAGTGGACGTAAATCTGTAGAGTGTGTACTGGACACAGTAAGTGAAGTCTTACCTGCTCTGAAGCATTAAATGTTGGAGGACAGAAGACTTCGAGACCGTCTGGGTGCATGGTCTAGAATGGAACTTTCGGAAGATAATTGCGAAATGCCAATTGTTAAAAGCGCTATACAAATGAAATTGAATTGAGTTGAATAATTCGGGTAAGGATGCAGAATAGCTTTGACCAGCCCAGGGGCAAAGTCTAGGCAGGATGACGAGACTGACAGGGCCTGCAAATCCCAATTCTCTTTAGGAAAGTAATGGCTATTAGAAATTAGCATTAGCGCTGTCTCTAGAGTTTCGAAAGGGGTCTCAGCCAAACCTTCAAGCATACTAGCTAGGTCCCATGAAGGGACTGTTGTTCTAGTGGGCGGCCTTAAATAGTTTAGCTCCACGAATAAAGTGGGCAACTAACAGGTGCTTTCACACAGAAACCCCATCAATCAGATCATGGTATGCCAACCTGGCGGCCAAATATGTTTTGAGAGTGCTAGGAGATATGCCTGAGGACAGTTTCTCCTGCAGAAACTCCAGCACTAAAACAATCTGGCAGTGGACTGGGTCTACATGGTTTGCCAGACACCATCTTTCAAAACAATTTCATCTGAGGGCACAAGTTTTTCTAGTAGAGAGAGCCTAGGACAAAGAATAGTTTCTTTTACATTGGCTGGAAGACCAGCATCTCTTAATTGGGCCAAACTTGAAGGTTTTAGAGCTCAGGCCAGGGAAGAAATATTGTTCCCTGTAAGTCCCGACTTCCTTTTTGTCAGTCGCTCTGGATAAGAGCGTCTGCCAAATGCCTAAATGTAAATGTTCCCTGCGCCTGAGGCAAAAGATTCCTCCTGACCGGAATTGCTCATGACTGTTTCGAGAGCACTGACTGGAACATGTTTAGGGAGGCTGCAACTTACGGTGACTTCACTGACTTGGAGGAGTACACGTCATCAGTGACCAGCTACATTAACAAGTGCACTGATGACGTCACTGTCTCCAAGAACATCATCTCACGACCCAACCAGAAACCCTGGATTACTGCGGAGGTGCGTGCACTTCTGAGGACCCGAGACTGTGCCTTCAGAGCGGGAGACAAGGTGGCCCTCAGAACAGCAAGGGCCAAACTATCTCGGGCCATTAGAGAGGCAAAGCGCGCACACGCCCAGAGAATCCACAATCACTTCAGGGACAGCGGCGACACACGGCGCATGTGGCAGGGCTTACAAGCCATCACTCACTACAGGACGACATCACCTGCCTGTGACGGTGACGGCTCCCTCCCAGATGCGCTGAACAACTTCTACGCTCGGTTCGACAGGCAGAACGACGTGGCGGCGAGGAAGTCCACCCCTCCTCCGAACGACCAGGTGCTGTGTCTCACTACAGCTGAAGTGAGGAAAACTCTACGCAGAGTCAACCCACGTAAGGCTGCTGGACCAGACAACATCCCAGGCAGAGTGCTCAGAGAATGTGCTGAACAGCTGGCAGATGTTCTCACCGACATCTTCAACATCTCTTTGAGCAGCGCCGTCGTTCCCACGTGCTTCAAAGCCACCACCATCTTCCCCGTGCCCAAGAAGTCTACTGTGTCCTGTCTCAATGACTACCGTCCCGTTGCACTTACACCCACCATCATGAAGTGCTTCGAGCGGCTCGTCATGAGACACATCAAGACGCTGCTGCCTAGACTTTCTGACCGGAAGGCCTCCGTCAGTACGGATCGGGAACTGCACCTCCAGCACCACCACACTGAGCACAGTCCCCTGCTGTTCACACTGCTGACTCACGACTGTGTAGCAACACACAGTTCAAATCACATCATTAAGTTCGCTGATGACACGACCGTGGTGGGTCTCATTAGCAAGAACGACGAGTCAGCGTACAGAGAGGAAGTGCAGAGGCTAACGGACTGGTGCAACAACAACAACCTGTCTCTGAATGTCGACAAGACAAAAGAGATGGTTGTTGACTTCAGGAGGACACGAGGCGACCATTCTCCGCTGAGCATCAACGGCTCCTCTGTGGAGATTGTCGAAAACACTAAATTCCTGGGTGTCCACCTGGAGAAGGACCTCAACTGGTCCCTCAACACCAGCTCCCTACACAAGAAAGCCCAACAGCGTCTCTTCTTTCTGAGAAGACTGAGAAAGGCCCAGCTTCCACCACCGATATTGATCACCTTCTATAGAGGGACTATCGAGAGCATCCTGAGCGGCTGCATCACTGTCTGGTTTGGGAATTGTGCCATATCGGACCGCAAAACCCTACAGCGGATAGTAAGGACAGCGGAGAAGATCATTGGGGTCTCTCTTCCCTCCATTGAAGACATCTACACCACACGCTGCATCCGCAAAGCCAACAGCATTGTGGCTGATCGGACACACCCCTCTCACACACACTTCACACTCCTGCCATCTGGAAAAAGGTACCGAAGCATTCGGGCACACACATCCAGACTGTGCAACAGCTTTTTTCCACAAGCCATCCGTCTCCTCAACAAAAAGGGACTGAACTGACAAACACACACACACACACACACACACACAAACATTATCACTCAGCTTAACTACTACAACTCAACTACATCAATACATCAAAACACTGTGACTGGACTGACAAATCAACACAAGCGCAGACACACTGACCCACACAAACTATTCTACACACATCTGTAAATGCCTCACTGTTTATCTCTTCTGCACAATATTCATTACTTTTTGCACAAATACCAATTCTCGCTGCTAAGTTTTTTACTACCTCAACACCATATTTTATGTCTTATGTTTTATGTTCTGATATGTCGTTGTCGTCGCACTGTCACTTTGTTGTTGCTCGTTTTGCACATTTGCACGTGCACTTTATGTTGTTGTCTGTTGTCTGGGGAAAAAAAAACCTGTAGATAGTCTTTTAGTTAGTTAGTCTTTTTTTAGTTAGTTTTTTTTTTTTTTTGGTGATTTAATTTATGTTGTAATTTATGTTAGGAATATCTGTCTTGTCTCTGCTAGCCAGCTAACTAGGCCTCCTAGCTAGCTAGTTTAGCTTCTATGTTAATTTATGTTGTAAGTTTATGTTGCATGTAGCACCTTGGTCCTGGAGGAACGTTGTTTCGTTTCACTGTGTACTAACTGTATATGGTTGAAGTGACAATAAAGCCTACTTGAACTTAAAATCATGATGAGTAGTCGAGGAGGGATGTTAGATCTGAGAACCATATTCTGGTTGGCCAATGAGGCGCTATTAATAATTCAATTCAATTCAATTTTATTTGTATAGCGCTTTTAACAATTGGCATTGTCCCAAAGCAGCTTTACACAATCAAAAGAATTAGTTAAGTTTGTATGGAATTTAAATGTGTATGAATCAAAATGGTCAAATAGTCCCTGGTGAGCAAGCCGAGGGCGACAGTGGCAAGGAAAAACTTCCTGAGATGATAGTAGGAAGAAACCTTGAAAGGAGCCAGACTCAACAGGAAACCCATCCTCATTTGGGTGAAACAGAGAGCAGAAATTGATCTGCATTGATTCTGCTTAAGCAGAAGGAAGTTAATGCAGAATAATCACCATTTAAGTCTACATACTGATAATGATGGGTCAGATAGGATCTGAGCCAGAAGAGGACTGTACCCTTAATTCCTACTACATTTTCTAATCTGTGAAGAAGAATAGCGTGATCAATGCTGTCAAAAGCTGCACTGAGGTCAAGTAATACAAGCATAGTTACACAACCCTGATCAGAGGCCAACAGGATGTCATTTACTACTTTAACGAGTGCTGTCTCTGTACTGTGATGAGGCCTAAATCCTGACTGATACAGTTCATGTATGCCATTTCTATGTAGATATGAGCATAGCTGCTCCGCTACCATCTTTTCCAGAATCTTAAAGATAAAGGGGAGGTTCGATATTGGCCTGTAACTGGGCCGGGTCAAGGTCAGGTTTCTTAATTATTGGTTTGATAACTGCTAATTTAAAAGATTTTGAAACATAACCAATGCTGAGTGAAGAATTAATTATTCTCAACAGGGGTTCTGTTATTGCTGGTACTATCTGTTTAAGAAAATGTGTCGGTACAGGATCTAATATACAGGTTAATGAATTTGCAGAAGAGATGAGTAAAATTAGTTTATTCTCTTCAAGGGGAGTAAAGTATTCTAGGTTCTGATCTGACATGGCTAGATTAACATCTGCATCAATTACATTGTTCGGTTTCAAAACCTCTTCCTTCCATGCTATTTGAAATACTAACAATTTAGTTTGACGCCATTTACGTTCTAATTTCTGAGCAGTCTGTTTTAAAGTGCGCATGTGATCGTTATACCAGGGAGCAAGTTTCTTATCTCTAATAATTTTTCTTTTAACTGGAGCTACATTATCTAAGGTATAGCGAAATGTCGACTCTAAATATTCAGTCGCCTGATCGAGTTCTGTGGGGTCAGACGGTGATCTAATCGAAGTTGGGAACTCTGGGAGATTACTGAGAAAACTCTGTTTGGTAGTTGATGTGAATGTACGTTTCATACGGTAGCGCGGCGCTGTGCGTACATTATTACTGTGACACACTTGAATTGAGACAAGATAGTGATCTGAGATAACTTCAGATAGTGGAATTGTGAATAAATTTCTTATACTTAATCGGAATAATATTATTAAATCTAAAGTGTGACCTGCTTTATGAGTGGGTCCTACTACACACTGATTTACTCCTACCGAGTCCAGTATGGACATAAATGCTGTTCTCAGAGGGTCTTCTGGGTTTTCAAAATGAATATTAAAATCTCCAGCAATTAACACTTTGTCTACAGAAACAACTAGGTTTGAGAGGAAATCTGCAAATTCACTAAGAAATTCAGAGTATGGCCCTGGAGGTCTGTAAATGACAATTAGCGGAATCGACTGAGCTGACTTAATATAGTTAAATACACTTATGTTACTATAAAGAATTTCAAATGAATTAAATTTGTGTCCGTGTTTTTGTACAGTAATCAAATTATCATTGTGAATAACTGCGACGCCTCCTCCTCTACCAGTTAACCGAGGCTGGTGTATGTAGCTGTATCCAGGAGGACTAGCTTCATTTAGAGCTACATACTTGTCCTGTTTAATCCAGGTTTCTGTTAAACAGAGTATATCAAACTCCTGATCCGTGATAATTTCATTAACTATAACTGCTTTAGATGCGAGAGATCTAATATTTAACAGTTCTAGCCTCAGATCAGAGGTGCCGGCTGCGCATTCAGTGTGATCCGAGTTTGTGGTCTTTATGGTAATTAAATTACTAAAACAGACTTTCTGAGTTTTTCTAAATTAGTTTTTAGCTCGGGGAACAGACACAGTCTTAATATGATGAACCCTGAGTGACGACTTTATGCAGCTAGCAGACGGTTGGTTTAGCTAATGCAACCACGGGGGGGCGCAATCCAGTGTCTTCTTGTGCCAGTCCCAAGTCTGGATAAATGCAGAAGGTTGTGTCAGGAAGGGCATCCGACGTAAAACATTTGCCAAATCAACGATGCGAATCAAGAATATAATTCCCATACCGGATCGGTCGTGGCCCGGGTTAACAACGACCGCCACTGGGGCCGTTGACCTACAGGGTGCTGGTGGAAATTGGGCTACTGTTGGTCGAAGAAGGAGAGGAGGAAGGCGTGTTCGTAAGCAGAGAGAGAAGAGGAAAGGCAGGAGTTTAGGAGTGATAGTAGGGACTTTGAATGTTGGGACCATGACAGGGAAGGGAAGAGAGTTAGTTGATATGATGCAGAGAAGGAAGGTGGATATACTGTGTGTCCAGGAGACCAGGTGGAAAGGTAGCAAGACTAGAAGCTTAGGATCAGGGTTCAAATTGTTTTACCATGGTGTGGATAGGAAAAGAAATGGAGTAGGAGTTATCCTAAAAGAGGAGTTTGTAAGGAATGTTCTAGAGGTGAAGAGAGTATCAGATAGGGTGATGAGTCTGAAGCTGGAAATTGAAGGGATAATGTTCAATGTTGTTAGTGGTTATTAGGTAGGATGTGAGTTAAAAGAGAAGGAGAAATTCTGGATTGAGTTAGATGAAGTAATGCAGAGCATCCCCAGAGGTGAGAGAGTGGTGATTGGTGCAGACTTCAATGGACATGTTGGGGAAGGGAACAGAGGTGATGAAAATGTGATGGGCAGGTTTGGTCTTCAGGACAGGAATGTAGAAGGACAGATGGTGGTGGACTTTGCAAAGAGGATGGAAATGGCAGTAGTAAATACTTTCTCCCAGAAGAGGCAGGAACATAGGGTGACATATAAGAGTGGAGGCAGAAGCACTCAGGTCGACTACATCTTGTGTCGACGTTGTAACCTGAAAGAGATCAGTGACTGCAAAGTGTTGGTAGGGGAGAGTGTAGCCAGACAACACAGAATGGTGGTGTGTAAAATAACCCTGGTGGTGAGGAAGGCGAAGAGGACAAAGGCAGAGCAGAGGACAAAGTGGTGGAAGCTGAGAAAGGAAGAATGTTGTGAAGTCTTTAGGGAGGAGTTGAGACAGGCTATGGGTGGTCAGGAGGTGCTTTCAGTTGACTGGACAACTACAGCCAATGTGATCAGGGAGACAGGTAGGAGGGTACTTGGTGTATCATCAGGTAAGGGGAAAGTGGACAAGGAGACTTGGTGGTGGAATGAGGAAGTCCAGGAGTGTATACAGGGAAAGAGGCTAGCTAAGAAGAAGTGGGACACTGAGAGGACTGAAGAGAGTAGACAGAAGTACAGGGAGATGCAGAGTAAGGCGAAGGTAGAGGTGGCAAAGGCCAAACAAAGAGCATACAAGGACTTATATGCTAGGCTTGACAGTAAGGAGGCAGAGGTGGATCTGTACAGGTTGGCAAGGCAGAGAGATAGAGATGGGAAGGATGTGCAGCAGGTTAGAGTGATTAAAGATAGAGATGGAAATGTACTGACAGATGCCAGGAGGGTGATGGGAAGATGGAAGGAGTACTTTAAGGAGTTGATGAATGAGGAAAACGAAAGAGAACAAAGAGTAGAAGAGGTGACTGTTGTGGAACAGGAAGTAGCAAATATTGGTAGAAGTGAGGTGAGAAGGGCGTTGAAGAGGATGAAGAGTGGAAAGGCTGTTGGTCCTGATGACATACCTGTGGAGGTATGGAAGTGCTTAGGAGAGGTGGCAGTAGAGTTTTTGACAAGTTTGTTTAACAAGATCTTGGAGAGTGAGAGGATTCCAGAGGAATGGAGAAGAAGTGTATTGGTGCCAATTTTTAAGAACAAGGGAGATGTGCAAAGCTGTGGCAATTATAGAGGTATAAAGCTAATGAGCCAGACAATGAAGCTGTGGGAAAGAGTAGTGGAAGCTAGGTTAAGGGCAGAGGTGAGCATTTGTGAGCAGCAATATGGTTTTATGCCTAGAAAGAGTACATCAGATGCAGTATTTGCTTTGAGGATGCTGGCGGAGAAGTACAGAGAAGGTAACACGGAGTTGCATTGTGTCTTTTTAGATTTAGAGAAAGCGTATGACAGGGTGCCAAGAGAGGAGCTGTGGTATTGTATGAGGAAGTCTGGAGTGGCAGAGAAGTATGTTAGAGTGGTGCAGGACATGTATGAGAGCTGTAAGACAGTGGTAAGATGTGCTGTAGGTGTGACAGAAGAGTTTAAGGTGGAGGTGGGTCTGCATCAAGGATCGGCTCTAAGCCCCTTTTTGTTTGCTCTGGTGATGGACAGGATGACAGATGAGGTAAGACAGGAGTCCCCATGGACTATGATGTTTGCAGATGACATTGTGCTCTGTAGCGAGAGCAGGGAACAGGTGGAGGAAAATTTGGAGAGGTGGAGGTATGCTCTGGAAAGCAGAGGAATGAAGGTTAGCCGCAGCAAGACGGAATACATGTGTGTAAATGAGAGGGACCCAGGAGGATCGGTGAGGCTACAGGGAGCAGAGGTAAAGAAGGTGCAGGATTTTAAGTACTTAGGGTCAACGGTCCAGAGCAACGGAGAGTGTGAAAAGGAGGTGAAGAGGCGGGTACAGGCAGGTTGGAATGGGTGGAGAAAAGTGTCAGGTGTGTTGTGCGATAAAAGAGTATCAGCGAGAATGAAAGGAAAGGTGTACAGGACAGTGGTGAGACCAGCGATGCTCTACGGCTTAGAGACAGTGGCGCTGAAGAAAAGACAGGAGGCAGAGTTGGAGGTAGCAGAGCTGAAGATGTTGAGGTTCTCTTTGGGAGTGACAAGGATGGATAGGATTAAGAATGAGTTTATCAGAGGGACAACCCACGTTAGATGTTTTGGAGATAAAGTCAGAGAGGCCAGATTGAGGTGGTTTGGGCATGTTCAGAGGAGAGATTGTGAATATATCGGTAGAAGGATGCTGAGGTTAGAACTGCCAGGCAGGAGGTCTAGAGGAAGACCAAAGAGGAGATTTATGGATGCAGTGAGAGAGGACATGAAGTTAGTTAGTGTAAGAGAAGAGGATGCAGAGGATAGGGTAAGATGGAGGCAGATGATTCGCTGTGGCGACCCCTGAAAGGGAACAGCCGAAAGACAAAGAAGAAGACGGTTGGTTTAGCTGTCCGCTCTCTGGCCTGGGCTCTGGATTGTCACCGATTAACTAGGCCTCTTCTGAGACTATGAGCTATACTGCAAGAAATGAGAGCAGCACCTTCCCGAGTGGGATGGACACCGTCCGGCCCTAACAGGCCAGTTTTGCCCTCAAAGGTCTTCCAATTATCAATGAAGCCCACGTTGTTTTCGGAGCACCACTTGGACATCCAGCGGTTCAGCGACCATAACCTGCTGTAAGCTATGTCGCCACATCTCATTGGGATGGGACCAGAGCATACTACTCCATCGGACATCGCCTTCTCTAATTTAAACACCTCTATAAAGTTATTCTTACTAACCTCTGACTGACGAAGGCGTATATCATTAGCTCCAGCATGTACCACTATCTTGGAGAACCTATGCTGTCCTAGAGCCCTAAGATTACCTGCTATGGCTGGTGCTCTGGCTCCCGGGATACACCTAACCACTGCCGCTGGCGCCCTTAAAGGCCTAGCTAATTTCACATGTCTAATTATAGAGTCTCCTATAACCAGAGCTCTTTCAGGTTTCTTAGCGGGTGCATCACTGAGGAGAGCAATCCTGTTGGACACGTGGGCTAGCCTTAGCGTTAGCTTTGGCTGAACGAGTATGCCGCCGAGTCGTCACCCACTCGCCCCGCTGTGAGGGCTCTAATGCCGGAGTCGGGGGCTGGTTATCTCCGCCTGCGGCACCCAGACTGTCCGCTACGGGAATAACACTGCTCTCACACTCTCTAACCCTCTCTAAAGTCTAGATGCGCTCCTCTAACGCTAATATCTTCTTCGTCAGAGTGCTCACTAACACACACTTATCACAAATAAAATTACCACTAACGACGGAGGAAGAATGCTTAAACATCCTGCACTCTACACACTGAACAAGCTGAATATTAGACATGATATCGTACCTGAGTCGGAGTTTAGTCGTTTGGAGTTAAATTCCGTTTGTTGTTTTTAGACGAAGAAACTCGCGCGTTCTCCAAAAAGCGCAGAAAAAGGCGAAGCCAAATAGTATGAAGATGTAAAAACTCCCACTATCCTCGTGCCCAATTCTGCTAAAATCTTCTAATTCTAGAAGAACTCGTGGAAACTTGGAACTCCAAGATGGCGCCGGTAAGGTCGGCTGCCGTCACGACTGCTCCGACCTATTTTACTTTGTTTTATTCGTCTTTTAAGTTATCTTTCAGTAACTGTAACCCGGCTAATTCATCACCATGGAGTACATTAGGTATGAAAGAGACACTCTTGTTTTTATTGGTATACAATGTACTCACAATTCAATGCTTTTAACTCCGGATCCGAGCTGGCCGAGTGAGATCCTGAGGGAGAACAAAGGACGCAACGCGAAGCAGCGGCCTCGAGGGAAACGAGCCGGTGTTAGAAACAGGCTGAGAGCTCGTGCACACCACACACCTCTGCCTAGCATCCTGGTTGCCAACGTCCAGTCACTGGAAAACAAGCTCGATGACCTCAGGGCCAGGGTAAAGTTCCAGAGAGACATTCGGGACTGCAATCTCCTCTGCTTCACCAAGACATGGCTCAACCCAGCGGTGCCGGACCACGCCATCCAGCCGGCCGAGTTCTTCTCGGTTCACCGCATGGACAGGACACGTTACTCGGGGAAGTCAAGGGGAGGCGCAGGTGTGCAGGTGAGGAGACATTGAAGCTGCACTCTGTGGATTTGGAGCTGGAGGCCGTGGAGAAGCTGATCCGCGACCTACAAGTGAAGCTGGCTTGTCTACGCTTACCTGGCCCAGGTAAATTCTCGGCTCGACGCGCGCTAAGCACCGGGTGAGGACCTCTCCTCCTCCATCACCACCCGTCTTCGAGATCGCTTCGGTCCTCTCCGCGAGACGGTACAAGACGCGCTGGTCATCGGAGACTCCATCGTCCGGCACGTGCGTGCTACCACGGCTAAAGGTAAGGCGTACAGTCGCTGTTTACCTGGTGCACGTGTTCTTGATGTTGCTGCACAGGTGCCTGCGGCCCTAAGGAAGAACATTCGAGCTGTGGTTCTTCATGCTGACACGAACGACACCAGGCTGAGGCAGACGGAGATCCTAAAGAAGGATTTTAGGAGCCTGGTCGAGAAGGTCCGAAGCACATCACCCACGACGAAGATTGTCGTATCTGGACCACTTCCGACATTTTAGCAAAGAACTGAGAGATTCAGTAGATTATTTGCCTTTAATAAATGGTTACAATTTTGGTGTTGTTAATAACTGGAATGTTTTCTGGGAGCGTCCTTGGCTCTAACACACTGATGGCCTGCACCCTAGCAGAGCTGGAGCAGTGGTCCTCTCTGACAACATCTCCAGGACACTACGAACCACCTGACTGGCGGTAAGTCATACCTTAGATTCTTTAGATATTAGCCACAATACAACTCACTATACTAATAGACGCGCATAAATAGCTTGTCCTATAGAAATTGTGTCTGTTCCCCGAATAGTGAGAAAAAATAATAAATTCGTTAAATCCAGCCGAAACAATCTGGTAACCATTAAACCAGAAAAAGGCCAAAGAAGCAATCAAAATCTACCTCTAAAGTTTGGACTTCTCAACATTAGATCCCTTGCGCCTAAAGCACTTATTGTTAATGAAATGATATCAGATTATTGCCCTGACGCACTCTGCCTCACCGAAACCTGGCTTAAACCAAGTGAATATATTGGTCTGAATAATTCTACTCCGTCAGGATATTTTTATAAGCACGAGCCCCGTCTAACTGGTCGCGGTGGTGGTGTCGCTACTATCTACAATGATGTACTCACTGTTACTCAGAAAATAAGGCCCAGGCTCATCAATGTTGCACTGAATGAAATACATAATAAACCCTTGCTATATTTTACAATGGCCAACATGTACAGACCCCTGGGGCCATATTTCGATTTTCTTAAAGAATTTGGACATCTGCTATCAGACCTCTTGGTTAACTTTGACAAAGTGTTGATAGTAGGAGACTTTAACCTTCATGTAGATGATGCTAACAACGCTTTAGCCCCCTTTATGGACTTACAAAATTCCTTTGGGGTTAAACAAAATATAAATGCAGCAACTCACCGCTGTCATACGCTAATCATACGCTAGATTTAATTATATCCCATGATATAGATGTCTCTAATATAGGGATTTTACCTTAAAGTGATGATATCACAGATCATTACCTCCTGATATATACTCTACCCGTAGAACAGACTAGCTGTGTCTCCCCACGTTATCGATTTGTTAGAAAAAGGAATCCGACTACTAAAGACAGATTCACAAGTAATCTCCTGGATCTGTCCCAATTTCTTATTAGACCCCTAATTGCAGACGATCTAGATGAAGTGACTAGCAGCATGGCCACTATTTTTACCAGTACATTAGACACTGTTGCTCCCATCAGATTAAAAAAAAGTTAGAGATAAAACACTTACACCTTGGTACAAGAGTCATACTCGCGCCCTAAAGAGAGCAACCCGTAACCTTGAGCGAAAATGGAGAAAAACTAAATTAGAAGTTTTTCGAATTGCGTTTAAAGACAGTATGTGCAGCTATAGACAGGAAACCAAAACAATCCCAAGTTCTTATTTAGTACACTGGCTCGCCTAACAAAACCTAAAATGCCTGCAGAGAGTAATCCACAACATTTTAGTAGTGAAGACTTTATGGACTTCTTTAATAAAAAAAAAAAGAAAGCATTTACATAGATAGCATCACGAAGAAAATAACGGAGGTTCAACCTCTTATAGCATCTTATGATCTAGTTCAGCCTAAAGCTTCACATTTAGTTTTTCAGTGCTTTACAGGTATAGGACAGGAAGAGCTTTATAAACTTATCACCTCAGCTAAATCAACAACATGCCTGTTAGACCCAATCTCAACCAGATAAAAAAAAAAAGTGATGCATACGGTTGGAGTGCACTTTTAAACATTATTAATTCCTCATTATATCTAGGTCACGTCCCTAAACATTTCAAGCTGGCAGTTATTAAGCCGCTTCTTAAAAAATCTAATTTGGATGCGAATGATATAACAAATTATAGACCAATTTCAAACCTTCCCTTTATATAAAAAATATTAGAAAAAGTAGTATCAGCTCAAATATGCACATTCTTGCAGGAAAACAACATCCTTGAAGAATTTCAGTCAGGTTTCAGGCCCCATCATAGTACAGAAACTGCACTAGTTAAGATTGCAAACGACTTGTTTTTAGCTTGTTTTTAGCTTCAGACCAAGGCTGCATCTCAATACTAGTCTTGCTTGATCTTAGTGCTGCATTTGACACTTATAGATCATAATATTCTAATAGATCGCTTACAAAATCACATAGGTATTCAGGCACAGGCATTAAAATGGTTTAGATCATACCTGTCTGATCGATACCATTTTGTAGATCTAAATGGAGAACCGTCTGGTGTAATGCCAGTGAAATATGGGGTCCCACAAGGGTCAGTTTTAGGACCTCTGCTGTTCTCAATATACAGTGGAACCTTGGATTACGAGCTTAATTCGTTCCGGAAGTGGGCTCGTATTCCAAAACACTCGTAAACCAAATTTAATTTTCCCATAGGAAATAATGGAAACTTAAATTATTCGTTCTACAGCCCCAAAAAATAAATACATAAATATAATTAATACAAAATATAAAGTAAAAATAAAACAAATTAACCTGTACTTTACCTTAAATAAATGTAAAATTAAACCCCGACAGATAAGGGTTTTCGTTTGTGCATGCAGAGTGTATGTGTGTAAAATGTGCGCGCGCGCACACACACACACACACTAACACACACAATAACGGATAGACCGTTTTTAAAACCATTTAAAAATTAGCAAGGAACATTCCTAGTCACACTCACGTGAGCGCATACTAACAGGATCACTGCTGTAAGTAAAACAACAACAACAACAAAGAATTAAACAGCTCCTCACCTTTGAAAACCACCAAGTTGCCACTGTTGGGCCCTTGAGCAAGGCCCTTAACCCTCAACTGCTCAGATGTGTAATGAGATAAAAATGTAAGTCGCTCTGGATAAGAGCGTCTGCCAAATGCCTAAATGTAATGTAATGTAAATGTAATGTAAAACAATCGCGACAGAGAGAAGTTTGTGTGTTTATTTGGCAACCTGAGAGGAGGGGGGATGAAGGGGGGCTCGCTCGCGTTTACAGCCCCCTTCTCTCAGGTTGCCAAACAAACACACAAACTCTCTGCCTTACAAACACACACACACTCAAAAACACTGCAGGCACTAAGACCCAGCAGGGGAGACGATAGGTCTTGGCTTTACAGCTCCCCTTCTCTCAGGTTGCCAAATAAACACACAAACTCTTCTCTGTCGCGACTGTTTTCAAAGGTGAGGAGCTGTTTAATTTTTGTTGTTGTTGTTTTACTTTACAGTAGTAATCCCGTTAGTATGCACTTTTTAAACGGTTTTAAAAACGGTCTCTCCGTTAATGTGTGTGTGTGTGTGTGTGTGTGTGCGCGCACACGCACATCTCACACACACAGCGCGTGTGTGTATTCACCCAGCAGGAGAGACGATTACCTACAATTCTGCTGCAAGAGAGAGAAAAACCGTTGGCTCACTTGTGATGACGTAACGCTCGTTGTTAAAACAAGAAGCGCATGCGTGAAACATGATACTCGGTGCTCGTTAACTAAGACAATGCTCGTTTTTCAAGTAAAAAATTATTAAAAATTGTTGCTCGTCTTGCAAAACACTCGTAAACCACGTTACTCGTAATCCGAGGTTCCACTGTACATGCTTCCCTTGGGTAACATCATTAGAAGACATGGGATTAGTTTCCATTGTTATGCTGATGATACCCAATTATATATCTCAACTAAACCAGACAAAATACTCAAGTTGTCTAGATTAACTGAGTGTGTCCAGGACATAGAAGATTGGATGACCAATAACTTTCTTTTACTAAACTCAGACAAGACAGAGATATTACTCATCGGCCCAAAAACCAGCACACAACAGCTTTCACAATTCAGCCTGCGTTTAGAAGGATGCACTGTTACTTCTAGCTCAACAGTAAAAGACCTGCAATGGCTACCTGTTCAGTTTAGAATTAATTACATAATAGCATTACTTACATACAAGGCTTTAAATGGTTTAGCTCCCACATACCTAACCAGTCTTCTGATACGCTACAATCCACCACGCTCCTTAAGATCACAAAACTCTGGACTTCTTGTAATTCCCAGAATTTTAAAATCTACAAAAGGGGGTAGAGCTTTTGTTTTGCTCGCGGAGCAGACACAGTTTCCCAGACAGTTCCCCAGTTTAAAAGTAGACTCAAGACGCATCTCTTTAATCTGCATACGCGTAATTCATCCCATAACTTCATACTCCAGTACATCTATCCTGAATGGCGACTACGCTAATTCTCTCCATCTGGTTTGTACTTTTCTACCCATCCTGAGGCATCTGGAAATTGTACCAGCTTCAGTAGACAAAGGCCAATCCTGCGAGGATCCTGAGGCATCCAGAGAAGGACCAGCTCCAGCTGGATTCTGCTTTATGATGGTTGGAGCTAAACATCCTTCTCCTGTGCTCCCAGTGATCCAGACCCTATCTGCTCTCTGCATCTACTGACGCATCCCTATGCTGAACTAGACTTCATGTTAATTTAAAGAATTTCTGTTATATTGTACTTTCAGCTGCATAACACACATGATGTTATATCATCTGTATCTGTTATCACCCAAATGAGGATGGGTTCCCTGTTGAGTCTGGTTCCTCTCAAGGTTTCTTCCTATTGCCATCTCAAGGAGTTTTTCCTTGCCACTGTCGCCGTCACCCTTGGCTTGCTCATCAGAGACATTTCATTCATTCATCTCATTATTATCTAGACACATTTTTCTCACACATACACAATTTATTATTATTATTATTATTATTATTTAAAGAATTTTTTTAATTTTTGTGAAACTGCTTTGAGACAATGACCATTGTTAAAAACGCTATATAAATAAAATTTTATTGAATTGAATAACATCCGTAAAACAAAAGCAAGTGTCATAGGAGAAGTTCCTTGACAAAGAGCCGAGTCTCTCTGTCAGAGATACCGTGTGTGTGTGTGTGTGTGTGTGTGTCATTAGAGAGGTTCCTTGTTGAAGAAGTTTTCAACCCGAGCAGTGTTTCCATTAGTGTGAGTATGTGTGCAAACACAAACATGACACACACACACACACACACACACACACACACTAACGAACACTCTGTTTGGATTTTTTCAATGGTACAGTGCAGTTTAATTAATATTTCTGGGTTCTGTAACAAATTGTCTGAGTTTCCATAATTTCTTATGGGACAATTTGCTTTTATATAAAAAAGATTTGTTTGTAATTCTGTATTTTGTCTGGGTTGGATTCTAAAATCTATGGCCTCGACAATTTACAGATACCAGAATATTTAACAGTGATTTTATTCCGTACTGTGCTTTATGAATGAACATACATGTGAGTGTGTATGTGTTTTACAATAGGTTTGCTATTAAAAGAGTCGCAGACCTGTGGAGTTGATGAAAAGGCCTTTCAAAATATCAAAATCCTGAAATGCAAATTTCTGTTGACGCTTCCTTCAGCAAGATTTGCTATCCTAATGAACCCTTTGCTGCCGTATTTTGCTTAAGTGCTTTGCATGGATAGATCCCTGCAATGCAGCTTATCTCACTGTTAATTTGTAACTATGAAGAGCTGTCACAGATAGTCCTGCCAGAGTCCCTGCCTGTACTCTGCACAAAATACTAATTCTCCTTATCCATTATGAGACTAAGTATACCTTGTATTGTTCGATTTTTATAGTTAAAGCTAGTTGCACTTATACGGGCTCTTGAATCTAACTTCCGTTATTGCGTAAGCGTGGCGGAACAAGGAAAGACGTGACACAACAGTTTAAAACAAAACCCAAAGTGCATTCATCCAAAATGGCGCCAGTGAGTTTGGCTGCCGTCACGACTGCTCCGACCACCTTTTCTGTTTTTGTTCTTTAAGTTAGTTTTAAGCATTTTAAAACCAGTCAAATTACCAACATGGAGTACATTAGTTATGATAGAGACACTCTTGTTTCCATTGGTATACAATGTGCTCACAATTCGTTCACAGCCGTTTTTGCCACTGTTGGGCCCTTGAGCAAGGCCCTTAACCCTAACTGCTCCAGGGGCGCCGTATCGTGGCTGACCCTGCGCTCAGACCCCAGTTACGTTGGGATATGCGAAGAAGGAATTTCACTGTGCTGTAATGTATATGTGACAAATAAAGGCTTAACTTAACTAACTTATTCGTCACATATACATTACACCACAACCTTGGGCAAGGAGTAAAAGAAACCCCTATAGGACATTTTTATGGGGCACGGCTGCTTTTCTTTTTCCCACATATGCCAATCGTTTTTCCCCTATAAAAAGCCCTTTATGTGGCTGCGCTACAACCTAACTGTTTCTTTTTCTGTTGGGGTACCCATGGCACTTCTGAGGTGCCAGCGATCCCAACCCCTTCTACCCTCCAGACATGTCTGACTCATCCTCATGCCCCACTTTTAGAGATCTTGTTGCAAGGAGGCCCTGGCTTGCTGATGTGGATGTGTCTGCTTGCGTGGGATGTGTGTGCTGACTGGAAAGGTTTCTACTTGATGACCAAAAAGATCATCTTGAATTCTGTAGATGTTTTTTGAATGGTTTCTGTGAAGTTTAGAACGTCAGTCACTCAATAGTTTAGGACTCAAATTTTCACACATATTTTTGTACCTGAGCCTGGTTTGACAGATCTGACCTTCCTGTGATGTAGCTTCCTGTTTTTCGTATTGTTCCCGCGAAAGTTCCTCGTTTGTTTGTATCAGGGTTTAAATTACATTACCTTTTCTTGTTTATTCTAAATAACAACATTAACTAATTTTCAGGCTTTAATACTACTGTATTTTTGCCTTTTTCAGTTTTTTTGTTTTTTTGTTTTTTTGCGCTTTTCCGGAGAATGCGCGTATCATCTGAAAACAACAAGCGAAATCCATCACCAAATAACTACAACTCCAACTCAGGTACGATATCATGTCTAATATTCAGCTCGTTCAATGTGTAAAGTGCAGGATGTTTAGACATTCTTCCTCCGTCGTTAGTGGTAATTTTATTTGTGATAGGTGTGTGTTAGTGAGCACTCTGACAGAGAAGATATCAGCGTTAGAGGAACGCATCCAGACTTTAGAGAGGGTTAGAGAGTGTGGGAGCAGCATTATTCCTGTAGCGGACAGTCTGGGTGCCGCAGGCAGAGATAACCAGCCCCCGACTCCGGCATTAGAGCCCTCACAGCGGGGTGAGTGTGTGACGACTCGGCGGCCTACTCGTTCAGCCAAAGCTAACGCTAAGGTTAGCCCACCAAAGCACACCTCTTCCGCGCTTCACGTGTCCAACAGGTTTGCTTTCCTCAGTGATGCACCCTCTGAGAAACCTGAAAGAGCTCTGGTTGTAGGAGACTCTATAATGAGGCACGTGAAATTAGCCAGGCCTTTAGGGGCGCCAGCGGCAGTGGTTAGGTGTATCCCGGAAGCCAGAGCACCGGACATAGCAGGTACTCTTAGGGTTCTAGGACAGCATAGGTTCTCCAAGATAGTGGTACATGCTGGAGCTAACGATATACGCCTTCGTCAGTCAGAGGTTAGTAAGAATAACTTTATAGAGGTGTTTAAATTAGCAAAGGCGATGTCCGATGACGTAATATGCTCTGAGACCGCTGGATGTCCAGGTGGTGCTCCGAAAACAATGTGGGATTCATTGATAATTGGAAGACCTTTGAGGGCAAAACTGGCCTGTTAGGGCGGGACAGTTTCCATCCCACTCGGGAAGGTGCTGCTCTCATTTCTTGTAGTATAGGTCATAGTCTCAGAAGAGGCCTAGTTAATCGGTGACAATCCAGAGCCCAGGCCAGGGAGCAGACAGACAGGCTAAACCAACTGTCTGCTAGCTGCATAGAGTCGTCACCCAGGGTTCACTATATTGAGACTGTGTCTGTTCCCCGAGCTAAAAACAAATTTAGAAAGACTCAAAGTCTGTTTTAATAATTTAATTAACATAGATATTACAAACTCAGATCACACTAAATGCGCAGCCGGCACCTCTGATCTGAAGCTAGGACTGTTAAATATTAGATCTCTCGCATCTAAAGCAGTTATAGTTAATGAAATTATCACAGATCAGGAGTTTAATATACTCTGTTTAACAGAAACTTGGATTAAACAGGACGAGTATGTAGCTCTAAATGAAGCTAGTCCTCCTGGATACAGCTACATACACCAGCCTCGGTTAACTGGTAGAGGAGAAGGCGTCGCAGTTATTTACAACGTTAATCTGGCTATCGTACAAAAACACAGATTTAAATTTAATGCATTTGAAATTCTCTGTAGTAACATAAAGTCAGCTCAGACGATTCCGCTAATCATTATTTACAGACCCCCAGGGCCGTACTCTGAATTTCTGTGTGAATTTGCAGATTTCCTTTCAAACCTTGTCGTTTCCGTAGACAAAGCGTTAATTGCTGGAGATTTTAATATTCATTTTGAGAATTCAGAAGACCCTCTGAGAACAGCATTTATGTCCATACTGGACTCAGTAGGAGTAAATCAGTGTGTAGTAGGACCCACTCATAAAGCAGGTCACACTTTGGACTTAATATTATCCCTCGGATTAAGTATAAAAAACATAATTACAATTCCACAGTCTAAATTTATATCAGATCACTGTCTTGTCTCGATTAAAATGTCTCATAGTAATAACCGCCTTAAATGTACATTCACATCAAATACCACACAGAGCTTTATAATCTCTACGGAAGATTATAATTTATAATCTTCCAGAGTTATCAACTTTGATTGGATCGCCATTTGATTCCACAGAACTCAATCAAGCGACTGAATATCTAGAGTCAACACTTCGTTATAGCTTAGATAATGTAGCTCCAGTTAAAAGAAAAATGATTAGAGATAAGAAACTCGCTCCTTGGTATACCGATCACACACGCACTCTAAAACAAACCGCTCGGAAATTAGAACGCAAATGGCGTCAAACTAAATTGTTAGTTTTCCAAATAGCATGAAAGGAGAGCATCCTGAACTATAAAAGAGCTCTCAGTGCTGCTAGGTCAATGTATCTCTCCACTCTTATAGAAAATAACAAAAATAATCCTAGATTTTTATTTAATACCATAGCTAAATTAACTAAAAACAAGACCACTGCAGAAATCTCCACAACAACAACATACAGTAGTGAGGATTTCATGAACTTTTTCAATAACAAAATTATAAATATTAGGCAAAAAATTCAGGCTTTAAAACCAGACAATTTAAGTGATACAAATGATAAATTAATCACATCACATCAGAACCTAGAATACTTTACTCCCCTTGAAGCGAGTGAACTAATTTCACTCATCTCCTCTTCAAAATCATCAACCTGTGAATTAGATCCTATACCGACACATTTTCTCAAGCAGATAGTTCCAGCAATAACAGAACCCCTGTTAAAAGTAATTAACTGTTCACTCAGCAGTGGTTATGTTCCTAAATCCCTTAAATTAGCAGTTATTAAACCACTAATCAAAAAACCTGACCTTGACCCCTATCAGCTTTCCAATTACAGGCCAATATCAAACCTCCCCTTTATCTCTAAAATTCTGGAAAAGGTAGTATCACAGCAGCTATGTTCATGTCTACATAGGAATAGCATACATGAACTGTATCAGTCAGGATTTAGGCCTCATCACAGCACAGAGACAGCACTCGTTAAAGTAGTAAATGACCTCCTAGTGGCCTCTGATCAGGGTTGTGTCACTATACTTGTGTTACTCGACCTCAGTGCAGCTTTTGACACTATTGATCATGGTATTCTCCTTCACATATTAGAAAATGTAGTAGAAATTAAGGGAACGGTCCTCTTATGGCTCAAATCCTATTTGACTGATCGTTATTAGTTTGTAGATTTAGATGGTGACCATTCCTCATGTTCTCAAGTTGAGTTTGGTGTTCCACAGGGTTCTGTTTTAGGCCCACTGCTTTTTTCCCCTTTACATGCTTCCTCTAGGCAACATAATTCGTAAACATGGTATTAGTTTTCATTGTTATGCTGATGACACACAAGTATACGTTTCAGCAAAACCAGATGAGAAAAACCAGCTTACTAAAGTTGAGCAATGTGTGCAGGACATAAGAGATTGGATGTTAATTAATTTCCTTCTGCTTAATCCTGATAAGACAGAAGTTCTAGTCATAGGACCACAAGCAGCTAAAAGTAAGCTTTCTGATCACACTGTGATTTTAAATGGCCTTTCTGTTCCATCAAGTGCAGCAGTAAAAGACCTCGATGTGATTATAGATTCAAGCCTTTTATTTGAAGCACATGTAGATAATATTACCAGGATAGCATTCTTTCACCTCAGAAATATTGCCAAGTTAAGAAATATATTGTCACCAAATGATGCAGAAAAACTAGTTCATGCTTTTATCACGTCTAGGTTGGATTATTGTAACGCCTTACTGTCTGGTTGTTCAACAAGGTGCTTAAACAAGCTTCAATTAGTCCAGAATGCAGCGAGAGTCCTCACTCGAACCAGAAGATATAAGCACATCACCCCGTTCTTATCCACATTGCATTGGCTTCCAGTGAAATTTCGCGTCGATTTTAAAATACTACTCTTGACGTATAAAGCATTAAATGGTCTCGCGCCGCAGTATCTGAGTGAACTGCTAGTGTCTTACGATACGCCACGCCTACTTCGATCAAAGGACAGGCTGCTTGTCAGTACCGCGTATTATTAAAACTACAGCAGGGGGCAGAGCTTTTTCTTACAAAGCCCAAAAGTTATGGAATAGTCTTCCAAATAGTGTTCGGGACTCAGACACAGTCTCAGTGTTTAAGTCCAGGCTAAAAACCTATTTATTTAGCCAAGCATTTTTATAAATAGATTTGCCTTAGGTAAAGGAGCAGATCTGGGGGACTCATGGACGTACTGTAGAGTATTAGGTGAACTGGTATGTTTAGACGCTGTCTTCCCCACTCTCATTGATCACTCAGGTTTGTTGACAGTGAGGTGATTGGTTGCTTTACATCTCTGGAAGCCCTCATGTCTGTGTTTCCTTCTGGCTCTCCCTTTTAGTTATGCTGTCATAGTTAGTCCTGCCGGAGTCTCTGCTTGCACTCTGCACTAAATATACATTCACCTTTTACATTGTTCGACTGTGACCATACCTAGCTGTTATTTCTCCATCTCTTTTGCTCTCTTCTTTTCTGCTCTCTCCTTTCTCTTTCTCTCCCTCTCTCCTTTTTCCTCTACCTATCTCTCTGTCGAGCTATACATGTCGCTCCTGAGCTGCCAGTGATCCAGACCCCCTCTGCCCGCTGGACCTCTCTAACTTATCCTGGAGTCCTGCTTCTGGTTTGGAGATCTCATCACATGGATGCCCCCGTGTGGTCTGCCTGGAATGCGTGTGGTGACTGGGGATGGTTCCACTTTTCCAAGAAGGTGGTCCTGTCCTCGACTGATGCAGACAGCTGTTCTCTGAGGACCTGTGACTTCAGTCACTCAATAGTTCAGGACTGGAATTTCTCACAGTCTACCTGAGCCTCCAGGAACAAACTGGACTTTAATCTTACACATCTCCTCTTATACTGAACTTCCAGTCTCGCATATTATTATGCACATCAATCCCTGCTATCTGTTTTTACCCAGATGAGGATGGGTTCCCTGTTGAGTCTGGTTCCTCTTAAGGTTTCTTCCTATTACCATCTCAGGGAGTTTTTCCTTGCCACTGTCGCCGTCGTCCTCGGCTTGCTCATCAGGGACAATTATATAATTTTGATTCATACACATTCACATTTTATACAAACTTAATTCTTTTGATTGTGTAAAGCTGCTTTGTGATGATGTAAATCGTTAAAAGCGCTATACAAATAAAATTGAATTGAATTGAATTTTAATCATAAATCCTTCCTGAATTAACCAGAGCAGTAGATGACAAACAACTCATGAGACTCAGAGCCAGGGTCCGGTAGGAGAATGTGAAGAAACAAAATTTAAGGCCACTTCAGGGGGAAAATTGTGGAACATTTTATTGAATTTCAATTATATTTTAGGAATTTAGTACACTGTAAAAAATGATTCTGTGGCCTGTAAATTTCACAGTTATAAAAAAGTTGTTACCTTAATAAAATCTCTAAAAGTCACATACATGATTGTTTGAGTTAGACAAATCAAAATTTTTGCCTAAAAAAACAATTATTCGTTTTGTCTTAAATTTACACTATAATTTAAGTTAACTTCACTAGTAAAAATCAGCAGTTGACTAACTAAATTATATTTTTAACATGCACTTAATATTTTTGATACATTTCAATCAAAATATCTGTTAATGGAGTAATTGTAGTTCTTGAAACTAATCAGTACAATGATAAATTATTGCAACTCAATATTCTTTATGTTTAACAACAAAAACTTAAATAATTGAGTAAATTGCGCTGTGCAAGTGTTCACAGGAAGTCTGGTGTAACATCAGAGACAAGAAGGCTGTGAGGATGTAAGAATGGACGGAATGGATGGAAGCACCTGGAACATTCTGAAACATTCTTTACAAATCCTGGTGAGTAAACAGCTAACACAAGTTACTGTAATAATGACTCTGTCTGCCTGCACACACAACTTTATAGGGTGTGAGTTACTGTTCTGAATCCTGTCACAGCCGAGCTCCAGAGCTAACGATAGCTAGCAACAGGCCAGTCCTGGGGTTCAGTGTGATTTAGCTTGTTTGTTCCAACCACCGAACTGCTCAGCTAAAGTAATACAGACACTTAAAATCTGGTGTAAAAGAAGAGATTTAACACCGAGCAGCAGCGGTGCATGTCTGGTTTTCCTTCGGGTTTCTCGGTGTAAACGGCGGCGGTTGGGCCGCAATATTTGAATTTCTCCCGCCAAATGCGGTGATTTCGCGCAGCCTACCGCCACTGTGGCGAGGATATAAAACTAGCATGTTCAAATAATTAACGCATTTGTAACGGCCCACCTCACACACTGAACCGCGAGTCTGCTCATTTCACTCCGACACTTTAAGGAAGAAACTCAGGCCAAAACAAAGCAGGTTTGAACAGCAGAAATGAGGTGCAGTGTCCGAGTTCTGTTTTATCCGTTACTGTATATGAGTATTTTTAACATAATTAAACACTGAGCACGCAGCAGCAGATGTTATCAAATAAATTTGCTAAGTACTGTACTAGTAACTAAAGCTGTGAAATATAAAGATTTAGTGAAAATACAACATTTCTTTCAGAATTAGAATTGGAAGAAAGTAATATGAAGTTAAAATATTGAAGTGAAACATTATGTTTGTTCTGATATGTAAGTAAAAGAAACTAAAACTGATTGATTGTGTGTGTGTTTGTGTGAAACATGTCATATATTTTCTATATCTCTTTTACAGCACCAACACCACTAATGAAGAGAAGTTGAAAAGAGATAAAACAGGAGGTAAATGTAAACTTTTTAAATGTTACAGAATGCCTATTACCGTCGCACTTACCGCCGTCGGAAAACGGCAGCAGGCAGCAAATGCACAAACCCAAATGCAGTTGCCGTGCGCGGCGACGGTAAAAGTCGCAGACTGCCTGGCCACCTACTGTAAATGTGTAACCATTGAATCAAAGATAGAAATTACAACAAGACTATTGGTCCAAAAAGTATGTATTTGAACGGAAGTACTATTTTACCAGTCTGGTAGACTTTATATTAACAGTCACACTTGTACTTACTTGTATACTATTGTTCCTTTTTAAGGTGCTAGCTTATGGGATGGCAGTGTAAGCTCTGCACATTTGTCGCATCATCAAAGGAAATTTCGATCATTATGGAGTGAAGCATGGTACTGTTGGTCATGGATATTTAGTGTCCTGTCTTCATTTAGAATGTCGTTGCTTCTTTAAGACCTGAGAAGGTCTGCACACACATTTGTATGGATCCCACAGTTTGCAGGAAACTGAAGTGTAAAGGTGTGCAATCTTTCAAATGTAAAATGTGACTCATTAGATTCTAATACAAAAGTCTACTTTCCATGTGTTAACTGTATAATACTTGTGGCAGAAGTATTGTTTCTGAAACTGTTTACTAATAACATAAATTCAGCTCTTTGTTTATGATCTTGTTACATGTAATTTGCAAAGTAAACCAGGTTGAGTTTAGACTTCATGTCTTGTCAAATTTGGCAAATAAATGTTTAATTAAAGTGAAAATGTGTGTATTGTTTCTTTTATTCAGTTAAAATATTTAGTAAATAAAGCACATTTGTTTGTTAAATAATAGTATAATTTTCAGTATCTTCTACCATCCATTTCAATTATATCTACTCAATTATTTTACTCATTTTCACTTTGCATTAACTTCTGATTTTCATTACATTTACTCAATTTTGTACATCATTGTACTAAATATAGTTATTCAGGTCTACTTATTTTTTTTTTACTGACTTGTACTTAATTCATGAAGTATATTATACATGATTTTTATATTTTTTTATATTATCAATATTTTTAAGTGTAAAAATGTTTCACCAAAAAAATTGAGTACAGCACAGTTTTATTTTTTAGAGTGTACTCTAAGTAAGCCTATGTCCAGTTTAAATAAAGTTTAATGTCAATTACTCAGAAGGCCTCGGTGAAAGAACCATACCAGAAAAAACAGGGCCTGCAGGCACTCAGTTTGGGGAAGTTGAAAATACATGGGCAGGAGGCAGAGACAAATTGAAAATCTTGATAGAAATCTTGATACCGTAATAAAATAACCTGATATTTAATTCAATTTTATTCAATTCAATTTAAATTTTGCCATGTCACAAATCAAAAGAATTATTTAAGTTTGAACTAAAATGGTCAGTTTGTCCCTGGTGTGTAATTTGTGATAACAGCTATATTTTTTGTTATAGTGACTGCAGTAATGCAGCTAAAAAGTCAACTTTAATTGTTTAGGCCTAATAAACTGTTTAACTGAACTCACAAGTAAAAGTTTTTTTGTGTATCAAATACTGCACATTCTCAAATAACCTAAACACTGAAAATATATACCTTATTTTGTCCTCAGATTCTTTCTTGTAACTCTCCTTTCTCAGTCACATACCTGTCTGATGGCTCATTATGCAGATCAGTATGCAGGCCATTGTCTTCTCAGGTGTGAATCACTGCATTAGTAATGATAGTTTACGCCTTTTGCATAGACCCTTTACACTCATTTTACACATACATTTATTTTGTTCATGTATTATTGTAGAACAGTTTGTGCTGATTACAAGAAAAATACAGGTTGGTCAATAATATATTATAAGTAGCTGAAAAAAGCACAAATATCAGAGCATGTCCAAACATCTCAAAATCACCCTGGACCTCAGAGGGTTAAGCTTGAAGGGGTGAGAAGATGGTCGTGTCAGGGGGGTTAAAGGTGCTACAACTGTACTGTAGTCCCGGATAAAGCGACGACAGAAGTTCGCAAACTAGAAAATCCATTGAAGCAACTTGAGGATCTTGCGTAGGGGCCAATGACGCACAACTTTCAGCTTCTGCAGGTCCATGGCCACACCCTAGAACGAGATGACAAAACCCAGGAACGTAGTAGAGCGCTCGGAAAAAGCACATTTCTCCAACTTACAATACAGCTGGTGGGCGAGCAATCTTTTGAGGACCGCCCTGACGTGTTGGATGTGTTTTTTGACTGTACAGGAGTAGATGAGGATGTTGTTCAGGTAAGCAAATGCCCACTGGCCCAACATGTCTCTAAGGATGTCATTGACTGTGTTTCGGTAGCAGATAGAGAGTAGAGATGGCTACGGGGGGGAACAGAACCTGCCTGAGGGTCTATTGCCAGGTCATAGGGGTGATGAGGAGGGAGATTGGTGGCACGTCTCTTGCGGAACATAGATGGGAGACCACACGGGGCATCCATGTGATGAGATCTCCAACCAGAAGCAGGACTCCAGGACAAGTCAGACAGGTCCAGAGGGCAGAGGAGGCCTGAATCACTGGCAGCTCAGAAGCGACATGTATAGCTCGACAGAGAGATAAGTTATATCAGATCATTATTTGTCTCAATTAATGTGTGTCATAGCGATAATGTACACACCCGAGCGGATTAAGACCGCACCCCAGCCCGTGAGGGAAGCGTCTGTCGTTAGCATCGACACGACGACAGGACGAACTTAGAATGGGACACAGAGTCAGAAACCGGGGTCTAAACCACATAGGAAGGCTACGAAGCACCTGGCGCGTAACCCTTATTGGGGATTGGCCCTAGAGTAAAATCCCCCGTCTTAGCCACAACTGAAATGCTTTCATGTGCAGAAGGCCCAAAGGTGTCACTGTGGATACAGCTGCCATGAGAGCTAAGATCTCTGAAAGTGATAGTCACTTTTTGGTCTACTTAATTTCCTTGAGGGTGTTGAGAATGAATTCGACACGAGCGGGAGACAGCTGTGCCCGCTTACGATTGAATCCCATGTGACACCCAATATGGTGTCCTCTGAACAGGAAAGAGCACGCTTTTCGTGGCATTTGGTCTCAATCCTAAGAAACAAAGATGAGCTAGGATGACATGCTGATGTCAAAGCGCTAGCTACTGAGACTGGGCCAGCCAGTCGTCTATGTAATTCAAATACGGATTCCCTGGAGTCGTAAGCGCCAGAACTACACCCATGCATTTCGTATATGTGCGGGTGAGAGAGCTAGACCAAATGGGAGGACCCTATACTGGTAAGCTTCGCCCCCGGAAGCGACCTTAGGAACCTCTTGTGTTGTGGCAATATTTCTATATGAAGTAAGCGTTCTTCAATCGATTGTCCCAAATCGCAAATCGCTTGGTAGGATTTGAGAGCAATCCCTTTGACAGTCAACATTTTGAAGCTGTATTTATTTATTTTAGATAGCGGAACAGCCCCTGAAAATCTAAAAATTAGACGTAGCCCCCCCGTTCCTCTTGGGAACCAAGAAATACCGTCTGGCCTCCGAGTGGCGCAGTGGTAAAGCGCTCGCCCTATCATCCGGAGATGGTTCGAACCCCGGGTGATGCTGTTTTCCTCTCACAGCCGGAGGCACAGAGAGAGCTGATTGGCCGAGCTCTCTCGGGGGAGGGATGAGAGGTACTTGTGCTTCCACATTAGCTACGGCGCTATAGCCAATCAGGGGCGTCTGTGAGCTCGCGCACACGGAAGGAGCGGCTAGCGCTTTCCTCCGAGTGTGTTACTCCGCCCCTAACGGTGCGTGAGCGAGCAGTTCGAAAAGATGCGGTCGGCTCGCGTCACGTGGTTCGGAGGAAACACGGGATAGCTTTCGTCCTCCCGACTGAGTGGTTGTAGTAGCCTTGATGTGTGTGGGAGCCTCCTAGTGACGGGGAGTAATTGGCCACTACTAGATTGGGGAGAAAATCGGGGAAAAAAAAAAAAAAAGAAATACCGACTGTAGTAGCCTGACTCACTTTCTGGTAGGGGAACATGTTCCATGGCCCCATTCACCAGCAACTTCTGTCAGCAGATGCGCACTTTCCGGTTTCACGGAAGTGGAGGCCACGCTGTTGAAACACGGAGGGTGATGTGAGAACTGCGTCCTGTAGTTTCTCTCTACAGTGCTTAGTACCCAAGGAGATATGCACGGGGGCGATGTAAGATGTTCGGCATCCTGAAACATGGCAGGAAAAACCGAAGAGCTAACACTTTATTGGAGACTGGTGTTGCCCGAAACACCAGTGGTGGTGGAGCAAAAACACCGACCTCCTGGGGTGCCAGGGAGAACACTTCACTCTCGAAAGGAATTCTGTGTGCCTCTCCCCATTGGGGGGCCACCCCCATGGTCCTGGGCACATGAACCTCAGGGCTACAATATGCCAGTCTGAGCTCTTTTGAGGTGGATTGCGAAGCGCGGCGCGACGCACCCCAATCTTTACGAGGGGGTGCCAGGCCCAAAAACACTCTCCTTGTGTGTTTCACGCCTTGCAAGAGTCAGACCCGGTCGAGACTGGGTGACCGACAGTCCCGACTCTTTGGAATTTCCGAAGGCTTGTTCATATAACTTTGCCTCATGAACCTAGTGGCGAACGAGTTAACGACATCGGCAAACAGGCCGGAAGGCGAAATAAAGGCATCATGGAGGAATGCGCGATCCTATGCTTGATGCCGCTGAGATTCAGCCACAAGTCTGTGGCCCGGCGTAATTTCCAGAACGCCCTATCTTGAAGAGCCCCGCCAGTACTCAAGTAGCTCAGCAGGTCAGCCTGGTAGACCTGCAAAACCGTCATGGTGTGCAAAGGAGCACCAACCAGATTCGCTGCCTGAAAAGCTTTTCCCTCCAGGGAAGATAAAAGTCTACACAGCTTGAAAGGAAGTATAAGCTTTTCAGGGAGGATGATGTCCCAGGAGAGAGATAGTCTCTTCTATCTGGGCATCATCATATAACCCCGCGCTTCCACTTCAACTATATTTAAACAAATAAATAAGTAGATGGCAGGAAAACACAGAATAAATACAGTTTACTCCATGAAAGGGTTAACTTATATGGAGATTGCTAAGAAAAAGGAAGTGAGCGTCGTTGAGACTCCGCCCCCCAGCCACCCGACAGAACCTGCCGTCTAATGTTTTTTTTGTTTTTACATTTTCGCGGAGCGAGTGAGAATGTTCATCCTTGCCCATTCACAAGAAGCGCAGCGCGCGCTTGCGAGTGGACAGAGGGATTAGTGAGAGATAGGAGTTTTAAATCCGTCTCTCACAGCTCTGCTGGAGAAACGTGTTTTAAGCCCCAGAAATGCGCCGCAGCCCGGTGCTTCTCAAGGAATGCGGGGCGCGCGCGAGGACTTTATTTGAAGCAGTAAAGTGTAGAGATTGCCCTCTGATATGTATTTATCAGACAGGGATATCTCAATTAAAACTCTGCCATATCGGTGAGTTAAACACTTTCTTATTTTGCTGGTTTAAACACAGATGCAAACACAACAAGGTCAGTGAAGACAAAAGATCTGAGGAGTGTTGCCGGCTCACTCCTATTTATAACCTGCAGGTGCATCTAATCAGATGACGTCACATGACCGAGGTTATATAAGCCAAAATTTTGCGTGTTTGGTACACACATGCTTCACAACCGGCAACATGAAAAGATATTCCCATAGCGTTTTCACGCAGCATTGAGTGTAGCCTTTGAAAGGGAACTGCAAATTCACAAAGAAATTCAGAGTATGGCCCTGGGGGTCTGTAAATGATAATTAGTGGGATTGACTGAGCTGACTTTATATTTGTAGATACAGTTGTCATGTTCTTATAGAAACCTTCAAATTAATTAAATTTGTGTCCGTGTTTTTGTACGATAGACAGTTTATCATTGTAAATAACTGCGACACCTCCTCCTCTCCTCTAGTTAGCTGAGGCTGGTGTATGTAGCTGTATCTAGGAGGACTAGCTTCATTTAGAGCTACATACTCGTTCTCTTTAATCCAGGTTTCAGTTAAACAGAGTATATCAAACTCCTGATCTGTGATAATTTCATTAACTATAACTGCTTTAGATGTGAGAGATCTAATATTTAACAGTCCTAGCTTCAGATCAGAGGTGCCGGCTGCGCATTCAGTGTGATCTGAGTTTGTGGTCTTTATGTTAATTTAATTACTAAAACAGACTTTCTGAGTCTTTCTTTATTTTTGCTTAGCTCGGGGAACAGACACAGAGTTAATATGATGAACCCTGAGTAATGGCTCTACACAGCTAGCAGACGGTTGGTTTAGCCTGTCTGTCTGCTCCCTGGCCTGGGCTCTGGATTGTCACCGATTAACTAGGGCTCCTCTGAGACTATGAGCTATACTACAGAAAATGAGAGCAGCACCTTCCCGAGTGGGATATATACTGTCCCACCCTAACAGGCCAGTTTTGCCCTCAAAGGTCTTCCAATTGTCTATGAAGCCCACATTATTTTCGGCGCAACACCTGGCTCTCTAACCCTCTTTAGAGTAAAGTAAAATTATCACTTACAATCGAGGAAGAATGTCTTAACATCCTGCACTCTACACACTGAACAAGCTAAATGGTAGACATGATAACGTACCTGAGTTGGAGTTTAGTTGTTCTGAGCTGAATTCCGTTTGTTATTCTTAGACGAAAATACTCGCGCAATCTTCAAAAAGCGCAAAAAATGGGAAAAACTAAAACGTAAAAACTAGTTGCTATAGATCTTATTATCGTATAAACGGAAACGCTATATAATTTAAATGCTGATACAAATGCAAAACCTTTGCAGCAACGATACAAAAACAGGAAGCTACGTCACAGCCTTTATAAGTAGTATGCTCGACCACTAGATGTCAACCGTCTCTTTATGTCTCTGGATATGAACACGCCTTCTTCCTCTCCTTTTTCGGGACACATAATCATAAAGTTTTCGACCAACAGTAGCCCAATTTCTACCAGCACCCTGTAGGTCAACAACATCGGTGGTCGTCCTTGCACTGTACTTACCGGATGAATTAAACAGGAATGCATTATGGGAAACTCAGCTGCTAAAGGTGACCAAACGGATTTAACCAAGTGGAAAAGTGTTAGAAGAAAGACAGTACTGGAAGACATAGTATAGTTTTAAAATATCATCTCTGGCTATTACTGTAAATCAGCTTTGCTATTCTACTATGTATATTATGTTTATATCTAAACCTTCATACAATAAAAGATAATTTAATCTTTTAAATATTTCACAAGGTTATAAAATTCTGAAGAGTGTGAAAAGAAATGCATGAATCCTTAGACAAAGAGTGAGTGCCATGCTGTAACCTGTCATGTAAAGTGTTAGTTTTTATTTAACTGATTTAAATTATACACATAAAAACATCTTTGAAAAAAGTTTTCAGATCCTCTCAGAGTGAAGCGACACCTTAATGAAAGCTAATAAACTACAGTTCAAGGACACTCTTAATATGAGGATATTTAAAAGAAATCTTGAATCTAACAGGTGTCTTGTATTACTCCATGACTACTCGGAGTTATTATTATTATCACATTAATCACTGGTTTCATTTTTACAAATGCTTACAGCCCTCATTATTCTGCAGCAGACGAGGTGGCTCTCTTCCTTCCTGCTGGGACACATAATCATAAAGGTTATTATTTTTTGTTTTACATTTCCTGCTTATCTTTTTTTACTTTCCACTATAATATGTTACTTTCTTTCTTTAATTTAACTTTTTTTTTTTTACTTTTTATTTTCTACTTATATACCTCCTTTGTCACTTTTTTTTAGTATCTCTTTTCTCTCATCATTCCACTCCTGGGCCTGATGTATAAACGTTGCGTATGCCCAAAATGGGCATAGAAATATGCGTACGCATTTTTCCACGCACATATCGGGATTTATAAAAAATAAACTTGGCGTAAATAAGTGCGCACCGTAAGGATGCTATTGACCGTGCGTACGCACTCTTTTAAAAGAGTATGTGTTTTGGCGACACCAACTGGCCCAAATAGCAATAACTATTTAAAATAGTCATCACCCAATTAATCAAATTGCATCAACCTGAATTATCATTATCAGCATTCTTAACCAAGTGCAAATACTTTGAATTTACTTTTTTTTAATGAATGGGCTATAAAAAGGTATGTGCGTATATAACATATCATCATAATGGATGCTCTAGCGCTGTTAGAAGACCTTGCTAATGACGCTCTACGGAGGGAGCGTGTTTTCAGAGACCGTGAAGATTTCCTTGCTCATGATGATGATTGGCTCATGAGCCGATTTCGATTTCCAAGAGCCATTCTCTTGGAATTGTGTTCTGAATTACGGTCAGTATTGGAAAGACCCTCGCGGAGAAACCGCGCTGTGTGTTCAAGTACAAGTGGTGTTGTCTTTTTAAGTTATTTTTTATTTGCATATGAATAAACAGGAAAATCGACTGTTTTAATAAACGTATCTTAAGGACAGCTGCATCTATTGCTAGATTTGTCACTTGGATATTTTAGGACTTTCCACTTCCGCGGAATTTGAATTGGTTGATTTAAATTATCCACAATAAAAAAGCAGAATTTTAAACAGACAAAAACTTATATAATGTGTAGATAAATCAATTACTTACCATCGTCACCGCAAATCACATTATCACTTTGGAATTCTGGAAGAACTCCACTTAATCCTGTTTCCCCTATAATCGCGCCCACCCTTACATCAAAGGCTGAGAGGTCAGTGATTCCTTGACCACCACCAGTTGTTACGACACTGCGCCTGTGTGCACATATTCTTTTTTTTAACGACTACTTTTAAGTCTGACCATTTTTTTTTTTGGTCTCTTGGACTGTGCGAGGCACCGATGTAACAGCATTGACTGCTTCTGTTATACTTGCTCCCATTCTACCATCTTTCTTTTATTTGAAATGCCCGCAGAGAGCCCACCAAATAAAACTTTTTTTCGGCCCTCCACCTCAGACAGCAGTACCTCCATCTCGCAGTCGGTGAAGTTTCTTTTTTTTTTTTGCTTTTCGTTTCTGTTTTTCCATTTTTAGCCAACAGATCAATGACAATTATCGGTCGTATTAATATGCAGGGAGATCATACATATTCAAAATAGGCGGTCTTAACCTCCAAATATGGTTATTTCAGGAGGAGATTGGGGTAAGCTATAAGCACGTGCTCCTGCGCACAATATTCAGATAATTGTGATTTATAAAGCGAACCTTGCGCAGGTTCTGGCGTACGTACGGTTTTATAAATCTGAAAACTTTTGTGCGTACGCAAATTCTGCCTTATGTGCGTACGCACATTTTAAGGATGAAATCTACGCAAAGTTTTATACATGAGGCCCCTGGCCTTTTTCCTTTATTTTTTATTTGTTAAGTTCAGGTTAAAAATGGAACATCTCCCCCTGCTGGACATAGCTGGAAACTAGAAGAAAATTAATTATATCACTAACACACCCTGACACACTAAATTGCATTTATAAAGAAAATAATTCATAGGATTATGCTTATCATACACAGTTTATAATTTAATTCAATTTAATTCAATTCAATTCAATTTTATTTGTATAGCGCTTTTAGCAATTTTCATTGCAGAAGTTTGTATGAAATGTGAATTTGTATGAATCAAAATGGTCAGTTTGTCCCTGGTGAGCAAGCCGAGGGCGACAGTGGCAAGGAAAAACTCCCTGAGATGGTAATAGGAAGAAACCTTGAGAGGAACCAGACTCAACAGGGAACCCATCCTCATCTGGGTGAAACCGAGAGCAGGAATTGATCTGCATTTATACAGTGTGTTAGTTGGCAGGCAGTTCAGCATAACAGTTGATGTTAATTGATGTTAATATGGAGTCCTGGTAGTTATTGAAGACCCAGGTAGACTTGTAAGAAGTTCCAGTCCTGAACTATCGAACTGTCAAGTCCCCAGAGAAACAGTTGCCAACACCAGTCAAGGCCAGAACCATTTACTAGGTAGAGAGAATCATCCCCAGACACCAGACGCATCCCAGAGAGACACACAAGGCATCCATGCGACGAGATCTTCAGCCAGAAGCGGGGCACCAGGATGGGTCAGACAGGTCCGGAGGGCAGAGGGAGTCTGGATCACTGGCAGCTCAGGAACGACATGTGTAGCTCGACAGAGAGAGAGAAAAAGTGAAAGGGGGAGACAGGAGGAGAGAGGAAAGAGAAAGAGGGGGAGAAAGAGAAAAAGAGGAGAGATGGCAGTTAGGTATGGTCACAGTCACACAATGTATAATGTGAATGTATATTAACTGTAGAGTGCAAGCAGAGACTCCGACAGGACTAACTATGACATCATAACTAAAAGGGAGAGCCAGAAGGAAACACAAACATGAGGGGGAACTGAGATGTAAAGCCAACAATCACCTCACCGTCAGCAAACCTGAGTGATTTACATTTAGGCATTTAGCAGACGCTCTTATCCAGAGCGACTTACATTTTTATCTCATTACACATCTGAGCAGTTGAGGGTTAAGGGCCGCGCTCAAGGGCCCAACAGTGGCAACTTAGTGGTTGTGAGGTTTGAACCTGGGATCTTATGAACCGTAGTCCAATGCCTTAACCACTGAGCTACCCCTGACCCATGAGTGATCAATGAGAGTGAGGAAGACAGCATCCAAACATACCAGTTCACCATAATACTCTACATCCATGAGTCCCCCAGATCTGCTCCTTTACCTAAGGCAAATCTATTTATAAAAATGCTTGGCTAAATAAATAGGTTTTTAGCCTGGACTTAAACACTGAGACTGTGTCTGAGTCCCGAATACTATTTGGAAGACTATTCCATAATTTTGGGGCTTTGTAAGAAAAAGCTCTGCCCCCAGCTGTATTTTTCATAATACGCGGTGCAATGCAGTGAACATTAGTTAGGGGTGATGTGCTCATATCTTCTGGTTCTAGTGAGGACTCTCGCTGCTGCATTCTGGACTAGCTGAAGCTTATTTATGCATCTAGCTGAACAACCAGACAGTAAGGCATTACAATAGTCCAACCTAGAGGTGATAAAAGCATGAACAAGTTCCTATGACTAGAACTTTTGTCTTATCCGGATTTAGCAGAAGGAAGTTAATTAGCATCCAATTTCTTATGTCCTGCACACATTGCCCAATTTTAGTAAGCTGTTTTTTCTCATCAGGTTTTGCTGAGACATATAACTGTGTATTGTCAGCATAACAATGAAAACTAATACCATGTTTACAGATTATGTTGCCCAGAGGAAGCATGTAAAGGGAAAAAAGCAGTGGACCTAAACCTGAACCCTGCGGAACGCCAAACTCCACTAGAGAACATGCAGAATAATCACCATTTAAATCTACATACTGATAACGATGGGTCAGATAGGATCTGAGCCAGGAGAGGGCTGTACCCTTAATTCCTACTACATTTTCTAATCTGTGAAGAAGAATAGCGTGATCAACGGTGTCAAAAGCTGCACTGAGGTCGAGTAATACAAGCATGGTTACACAACCCTAATCAGAGGCCAATAGGATGTCATTTACTACTTTAACGAGTGCTTTCTCTGTACTGTGATGAGGCCTAAATCCTGACTGATACAGTTCATGTATGCTATTTCTATGTAGATATGAGCATAGCTGCTCTGCTACTATCTTTTCCAGAATCTTAGAGATAAAGGGGAGGTTTGATATTGGCCTGTAACTGGACAGCTGACAGGGTTCGAGGTCAGGTTTCTTAATTATTGGTTTAATAACTGCTAATTTAAAAGATTTTGAAACATAACCAATGCTGAGTGAAGAATTAATTATTCTCAACAGGTGTTCTGTTATTGCTGGTACTATCTGTTTAAGAAAATGTGTCGGTACAGGATCTAATATACAGGTTGATGAATTTGCAGAAGAGATGAGTAAAATTAGTTCATTCTCTTTAAGGGGAGTAAAGTATTCTAGGTTCTGATCTGACATGGCTAGTTTAACATTTGCATCATTTACATTGTTCGGTTTCAAAACCTCAATTTTATGCCTAATATTTACAATTCTATTATTTAAAAAGTTCATGAAGTCCGTCTCGGGTTACTTTGTTGTAACCCTGTTCCCTGAAAAGGCGGGAAAGAGATGCTGCGTGAAAACGCTATGGGAATATCTTTTCGTGTTGCCGGTTGTGAAGCATGTGTGTACCAAACACGCCAAATTTTGGCTTATATAACCTCGGTCAGGTGACGTCATCTGATTAGATGCACCTGCAGGTTATAAATAGGAGTGAGCCGGCAACATTCCTCAGATTGATTGTCTGAACGGACGTCCGGTCACGTGGGCAGTGCGGCATTGGGACGCAGCATCTCGTTCCCGCCTTTTCAGGGAACAGGGTTACAACAAAGTAACCCGAGACGTTCCCTTTCAAAGGCTACACTCGATGCTGCGTGAAAACGCTATGGGAACGAGAGTACCAACGTCGCCGCACTGCGAGTGTCTGGACCCCGCATTGTGTAGCGTGTGCGCACAAGGCTGAGAGGTCTCAGAACTATGTCTGGGAAGCTGACTCGAGGACTCTTGAGCCCGGAGTGACAGGAACATCCAGACTATAAAATCTAATAAATGTGTGCGGAGAGGACCAGCCCTCCGCGTCACACACTTGTTGCAGGGGAATACCTCTTGCTAGTGCAATAGATGAAGCAATCCCCCTGGTTGAATGAGCCCTGATTCCTAGAGGCGAAGTGAGCCCACGCGCCTCATAGGAGAGAGCAATAGCATCTCTCACCCAATGTGACATGGTCTGCGTAGTAGCGGCCGCCCCCCGGTTGCGGCCTCCATAGCAAATAAAGAGCTGCTCTGATCTACGCCACTGGCAGGTGCGGTGGACATAAATCCGAAGAGCACGTACTGGACATAATAGGTGAAGTTTCTCCTGCTCCGAAGCTGTAAAAGGCGGAGGACAAAAGGCTTCAAGAACAACAGGGTGCATGTTTGAAAATGGAACTTTCGGAAGATAGTTCGGGTGAGGATGCAGAATGGCCTTGACTAGCCCAGGGGCAAAGTCCAGGCAGGATGGGGAGACTGACAAGGCGCGCAGACCCCCAATCCTCTTGACAGAGGTAATGGCCATAAGAAAAACCATCTTAAGAGTTAGAAGCCTGTCCGGCGCTGACTCTAGTGGTTCGAAAGGAGTGTCAATTAGACCTTCGAGCACGATAGATAAATCCCATGAAGGGGTCGTGGCTCTAGTGGGTGGCCTCAACCGTTTAGCTCCACGAATAAAACGGGCAACTAAAGGGTGTTTTCCCACAGTAATCCCCTCGATTGGAACGTGGCAGGCTGAGATAGCGGCCACGTACGTCCTAAGGGTACTAGGGCACAAGCCCAAGGACAACTTATCTTGCAGGAACTTCAGCACTGAAACAATTTGGCAGTAGACTGGGTCTACCTGCTTCGTCATGCACCAACTTTCAAAAACATTCCATTTGAGGGCATAAGCTTTTCTAGTGGAGGGAGCTCTAGCGGCTAGAATAGTGTCAATAACGCTGGCTGGGAGACCAGCTTGACTTAGTTGGTCCCGTTCAGGGGCCAAACGTGAAGGTTCCAAAGCTCTGGTCGGGGATGAAATATTGTCCCCTGCGCCTGAGACAGAAGATCCCTCCTCACTGGAATCATCCAAGGTGAGCCATCGAGGAGAGATATTAGATCCGAGAACCATACTCTGGCCGGCCAACGAGGCACTATCAGTAAGAGGCGCAAACCGTGTTGACGGACCCTCGCCAGGACTCCCGGGAGCAGAGATATTGGTGGAAACGCATAAAGGCCTAAATTGGGCCACGCATGGGCCATCGCGTCCAGACCCAGGGGAGCTGGATGAGTCAGAGAGTAGTAGAGAGGACATTGTGCTGTCTCTTGGGAGGCAAAGAGGTCCACCTCTGCTGTAAAGAATCTTTCCCAGATTTGGCTGACTATGTCAGGGTGGAGTTTCCATTCCCCGTTTGTCACAGCTTGTCTGGACAGTAAATCTGCTCCCACATTCATGTGCCCTGGAATGTAAATCGCCCTGAGGGACAGGAACTTGTCCTGTGCCCAGAGCAGAACCTGATGCGCTAGCTCGTTCAAGCGGCGCGAGTGCAGTCCGCCCTGGCGAATTATGTAGGAGACTACCGATGTATTGTCCACCCTGGCGATTTATGTAGGAGACTACCGATGTATTGTCCACCCGCACTAGAACATGGTAGCCTCTCAGCTGCTGGAGGAAGTGCTGTAGGGCCAAAAATAAAGCCATCATTTCGAGGCAATTGATGTGCCATGCGAGAAGATGACCTCTCCAGCGCCCTTGAGCTGGACGGCCATCCAAGACCGCACCCCAGCCGGTAAGGGAAGCGTCTGTCGTTAGCATTTTGCGACGACAAGACGGACCTAGAGTGGGACCCAAGGTGAGAAACTGGGGTCTGAACCACATAGAAAGGGTACGACGTCCTTCGAGCGTAACCCTTATTCGCCTTCGGGGATTGGCCCTTGTATGAAATCCCCTGGCTCTTAGCCACAACTGAAAAGCTCTCATGTGCAGAAGGCCCAAAGGTATCACCGTGGATGCAGCTGCCATGAGGCCTAAACATTTTTGAAAGTGATAGTCACTTCCTGGTCTAGTCTGATTTCCTTGAGGGCGCTAAGGATGGATTCGACACGAATTTGCGGGCACACAATTGTGCCCGCATAGTGATCGAATCCCATCTGACACCCAAGTATGTTGTCCTCTGAGCCGGAACGAGAACGCTTTTGGTAGCGTTGAGTCTCAATCCCAGCGAATGAAGATGAGCTAGGATGACATCGCGATGACGGAGCGCTAGCTGCTGAGACTGGGCCAGGATTAGCCAGTCGTCTATGTAATTGAGAATACGGATGCCCTGGAGTCGCAAGGGAGCCAGGACAGCATCCATACATTTTGTATATGTGCGGGGTGACAGAGCTAGACCGAATGGAAGGACCTGATACTGGTAAGCTTCTCCCCCGAAAGCGAACCTCAGGAACTTCCTGTGTTGTGGCAAAACTTTTATGTGGAAGTATGCGTCCTTTAAATCTATCGTCACGAACCAATCTTCTGGTTGGATTTGCGAGACAATCATATTGATGGTTAACATCTTGAATCTGTACTTTTTGAGATAGCGGTTCAACCCGCGAAGATCCAAAATCGGACGCAGCCCCCCGCCTTTCTTGGGAACCAGAAAGTAGCGACTGTAGTAGCCTGACTTCCTGTCTGGAGGAGGAACCTGTTCTATGGTTCCCTTCTCCAGCAACACCTGGAGTTCTGAGTTCAGCAGATGCGCTCTCTCCGGTATCACGGAAGTGTAGACCACGCCGTTAAAATGCGGAGGGCGATGAGCAAACTGAATCCTGTAGCCTTTCTCTACAGTCTTTAGCACCCTGGGAGATATGCCTGGCAGTAGCTTCCACGCTGCCAGTTTCTCCGAAAGGGGTACAAGTTTCAGTGCGCGGGGGGGTGTTAGTGGTTCGGCATCCTGGAATATAGCAGGATAAAACCGAGGCACTAACATATCTCTGGAGGTCGGTGAGGTCTGAAACACCAGAGGCGGCGGAAACTGAACACCGACCCCCTGGGGGTGTCCGGGGGGGCATGCTCTTATAGGAAAGAGAGTTGAGTGCCGTTCCCCGGGGGGGGGGATCACCCCCACAGTCCTGGGCATGTAGGCTTCAGGACTTAGTCTTTGAAAAGAAAACAGTGCGGCGATCTGATCTTTTGGAGGCAGCCTGTTGGGGGCGACGAGCCGTACCCCAGTCCTTACGAGGGGGTGCCCGGCTGCTGACGCTCTCTTTCTGTGCCTCTTGCCTGGTGAGATTCAGATCTGGCCGAGGCTGGGTGGCCGAGGGCCTCGACTCTTGAGCACGGCGTGGGAGAAATTTCCCAAAAGCCTGTTCATACAATTTAGCTTCTCGGAACCTAGTGGCGACGGAATTCACAGCGTCGCCAAATAGGCCGGAAGGTGAGACAGGGGCATCAAGGAGGAATGTTCTATCCTTGTCCTTGATGCCTGTCAGGTTTAACCACAGGTGCCTTTAAGCGGTCACCAAGGAGGCCATGGAACGGCCGATTGCACGGGCTGTCTGTTTAGTCGCACGCAGGGATAAATCAGTAGCCCGGCGTAATTCATTGAATGCGTCATGATTCAGTGTGCCGCTCATGCTCAAATCTTTCAGCAGATCAGCCTGATACGCCTGCAAAACCGCCATGGTGTGCAAGGAAGCGCTGGCCTGACCTGCTGCTTGGAACGCTTTCCCTACCAGGGTAGAAGAAGTTCTACACGGCTTGGAGGGAAGTGTTGGTTTCTTTAATGAGGATGATGTTCCAGGAGAGAGATAGCCCGCAAGCGTCTCTTCTATCTGGGGCATCACCACATAACCTCGTGCTTTTGCATCAACGATGTTCGAATAAAACGAAGTTGATTGTACAAAAATACGGGAAGAAAAAGGATTTCTCCAAGAACGAGATAACTCGTTGTGGAGGTCATCAAAAAATGGGAGAGAGCGGTGTTTTGGCTCCATCTCCTGGCCACCCGACAGAAATCTGTCATCTAATTTAAATTGTTTTGGGTGAACCTGCTCCTGTGGCCAGTCAATATGCAGTCGTTCGACTGCACGCGTTATAACTTCGAGCAATTCCTCATATTCTCTTTCATCTTTTGAGGAGCGTTCTGAGGAAGCAACTTCCATTTCCACAGAAGCAGGAGAACGAGTCTCTTCAACACACCCACGAGAAGCACCGGAGTGCGCTCGTGAAGTGGAAGGAGAGACATCGGGATCGGGGGAGAGGGCGAGAGAAAGGAGGGACTCCGTCTCTCGCTCCTCGGCCAGATCTGCTTGTGATCCCCATGAGTGCAGCGCGGCTCGTGGTTCCCTAAAAAACGCGAGACGCGCGCGAAGCAGCTTCATGGGGAGAAGATCACAGTGCTCACACTCTCCATTAAGCCCTTCGAGAGCGTGCTTTTAACCCAAACATTCGAAGCAGAATGTGTGCATATCGCCCTCCGAAAGGAAATTTTCACAAGGAGGGGGACATCTAGTTCTAAACTCCGCCATAATAACTGGTAAATTTTATAAATTAAATTCTGCTTATTTTTGTTATGCTTGCTGACACACACACGCGCACAATGCGGAGAAGAAAAAGATCTGAGGAATGTTGCCGGCTCACTCCTATTTATAACCTGCAGGTGCATCTAATCAGATGACGTCACCTGACCGAGGTTATATAAGCCAAAATTTGGCGTGTTTGGCACACACATGCTTTACAACCGGCAACACAAAAAGATATTCCCATAGCGTTTTCACGCAGCATCGAGTGTAGCCTTTGAAAGGGAACTCACTATTGCATGATGTTGTTGTGGAGATTTCTGCAGTGGTCTTATTTCTGGTTAATTTGGCTACAGCATCAAATATGAATTGTTATTTTTGTATATTTTTGTTATTTTCTATAAGAGTGGAGAGATATGTTGATCTAGCTACACTAAGAGCTTTTCTATAGTTCAGGATGCTCTCCTTCCATGTCATTTGAAATACTAGCAATTTAGTTTGACGCCATTTAAGTTCTAATTTCCGAGCGGTCTGTTTTAAAGCGCGCATGTGATCGTTATACCAGGGAGCAAGTTTCTTATCTCTAATAATTTTTCTTTTAACTGGAGCTACATTATCTAAGGTATAGCGAAATGTCGACTCTAAATATTCAGTCGCCTGATTGAGTTCTGTGGGGTCAGACGGTGATCTAATCGAAGTTGGGAACTCTGGGAGATTACTGATAAAACTCTGTTTGGTAGTTGATGTAAATGTACGTTTCATATGGTAGCGCGGCGCTGTGCATACATTATTACTGTGACACACTTGAATTGAGACAAGATAGTGATCTGAGATAACTTCCGATAGTGGAATTGTGAATAAATTTCTTATACTTAATCCGAATAATATTATTAAATCTAAAGTGTGACCTGCTTTATGAGTGGGTCCTACTACACACTGATTTACTCCTACCGAGTCCAGTATGGACATAAATGCAGTTCTCAGAGGGTCTTCTGGGTTTTCAAAATGAATATTAAAATCTCCAGCAATTAACACTTTGTCTACAGAAACGACTAGGTTTGAGAGGAAATCTGCAAATTCACAAAGAAATTCAGAGTACGGCCCTGGAGGTCTGTAAATGACAATTAGCGGGATTGATTGAGCTGACTTAATATAGTTAAATACACTTATGTTACTATAAAGAATTTCAAATGAATTAAATTTGTGTCCGTGTTTTTGTACGATAGCCAGATCATCGTTGTAAATAACTGCGAAGCCTCCTCCTCTACCAGTTAACCGAGGCTGGTGTATGTAGCTGTATCCAGGAGGACTAGCTTCATTTAGAGCTACATACTCGTCCTGTTTAATCCAGGTTTCTGTTAAACAGAGCATATCAAACTCCTGATTCGTGATAATTTCATTAACTATAACTGCTTTAGATGCGAGAGATCTAATATTTAACAGTCCTAGCCTCAGATCAGAGGTGCCGGCTGCGCATTCAGTGTGATCCGAGTTTGTGGTCTTTATGTTAATTTAATTACTAAAACAGACTTTCTGAGTCTTTCTAAATTTGTTTTTATCTCGGGGAACAAACACAGTCTCAATATGATGAACCCTGAGTGACGACTCTATGCAGCTAGCAGACGGTTGGTTTAGCCTGTCTGTCTGCTCCCTGGCCTGGGCTCTGGATTAACTAGGCCTCTTCTGAGACTATGAGTTATACTGCAAGAAATGAGAGCAGCACCTTTCCGAGTGGGATGAACAACGTCCCGCCCTAACAGGCCAGCTTTGCCCTCAAAGGTCTTCCAATTATCTATGAAGCCCACGTTGTTTTCGGAGCACCACCTGGACATCCAGCGGTTCAGCGACCATAACCTGCTGTAAGTTATGTCACCACGTCTCATTGGGATGGGACCAGAGCATACTACTCCATCGGACATCACCTTCGCTAATTTAAACACCTCTGTGAAGTTATTCTTACTAACCTCGGACTGGCGAAGGCGTATATCATTAGCTCCAGCATGTACCACTATCTTTGAGAACCTGTGCTGTCCTAGAGCCCTAAGATTACCTGCTATGTCCGGTGCTCTGGCTCCCGGGATACACCTAACCACTGCCGCCCCTAAAGGTCTAGCTAATTTCACGTGCCTCATTATAGAGTCTCCTATAACCAGAGCTCTTTCAGGTTTCTCAGTGGGTGCATCACTGAGGAGAGCAAACCTGTTGGACACGTGAACCGCAGAAGAGGTGTGCTCCGGTGGGCTAGCCTTAACGTTAGCTTTGGCTGAACGAGTATGCCGCCGAGTCATCACCCACTCGCCCCGCTGTGAGGGCTCTAATGCCGGAGGCGGGGGCTGGTTATCTCCGCCTGCGGCACCCAGACTGTCCGCTACGGGAATAACACTGCTCTCACACTCTAACCCTCTCTAAAGTCTGGATGCGCTCCCCTAACGCTGATATCTTCTCTGTCAGAGAAGATAACACACTTACTAACACACACCTATCACAAGTAAAATTACCACTAACGATGGAGGAAGTATGTCTAAACATCCAAATTTAAACCTTTGTGTGCCACACTGATTAATACCACTTTTACCAACACTCTTCTACTCCACACTTCATTAGCAACACCTACACACCTGCCTATTCTTTCAACCTAATCTAATCTGGCCGTGCCAATCCTGTAGCAGCAGGTTCACATCAACCATCTGAACAGAGAAAAATGTGTGATCTGAGGCCATGTCCACACGTAGCCGGGTATTTTTAAAAACGTTTTTCTTTTTTAAAAATAATTCTGTCCACACGACCTACATTTTGAAAATATCTTTGTCCACATGAAAATGCATAATTCCCTGTTAAGTGCTGTTAGGAGCCTCCTTAATCAACCGGGGGCCAATCAGAGGCCTAGACAAGACGTCATTACTTGTTGAGCTGTGTAGAAGTCTGACGGGTCTCGTCCGAAACCGCCGTCACTGTCTGCGAGGTCTGTGTGTCATCGGAGTTTTGTACAGTATGTAGCAGCAGTGAGCTTAGTAGTACATTCAGGCACCTTTGTTTATTAACATAATGTGTGAGTACCTGCGCGTGTATGTACTGTACATGCATGCAAAAAGTCCAGTATGCAACATTATCACAGTCACTGGTTTACTGTACGTACATCCACTATTGCACAAAATATCCTCAAAAACAAGGCTGGCGTCAAATCAAGGAGACGAGCACACAGACAATGACATCATCAGCACACAGGGTGACGTTACAACAAGCCAAAATCTCTGTTTCCCCGTGTACAGTACACTCAACACCACTGAAAACAGAGTTTTGAAAAATCTTTACTTTGGACAGAGTTTTTTAAAAGCTCAGTTTTTAATGACCAAAACTGCGTTTGCATGAGGACGAAAAGCAAAAACCACAGAGAAAAATCTCCATTTTTAAAAATTTTTATTGTTGGCAGTAGATGCCCTGGTTTGAGTAACAGGAACACTGCTGATCTCATACATAACACTCTCCAGAGATTTAGTAAGGGGAGGGAACAAAATCACCATAAAGAGGTCAGTGAAGAACTTCTAGGCTAGAGTTACAATACCGCTGTGTGAACTTGTGTTAAGCAGAAAAGAAGAATGTTGAACATTTGGTTGGATGGGCTACAACATTAGAAGATCACATCAGGTTCCTCTCCTGTGGGCCAAGAACAGGAATCTGAGGCTATATCAGGCAGAAGATCACCAACACCGCACAGTTAAAGGCTGGAGAAACAAGCACTGTTTGATCAGTGTGGATTTTTGCAGAAAATCACAAAGGGTCAGAATTTGGCGTCAACAGAGTGAATCCATAGACCCATCCTGCCTTGTGTAAACGGTCCAGGATGGTGGATGTGGTGTGTTGGTTTGTGGAATGGCCTCTAGGTGAATGTTGTGCTATTAAAACCTAAATTAAGGATGTCTGGTGATTAGTTATTCAGGTTATTCAGGGGCTTTCCCAGGCACCTCATCTAAATCCAGTCAAACACTTTTGTGATATGGTGGAGCAGCAGATTTGTTTCATGAAGGTTCGACTAAAACATCTGCAGGCTTTGCTTGATGTGATAAATTCTAAATGAAGCAGAATCTCCAACATCATGTAGAATCCTTGTGACGCCGGCGCTCTGCTCACTCAGGCAGGAGATTTAACGTACACGCTTCTATACCTTATTATTTTTTTGTTCTTTTCTTTCAATAAGCACTCACCCGTGTATATATCCCCCCCCCCCCCCCCCCCCCCTCCGCCCACAGACACACAGACACACACAAACACACACAGTGTTAGATTAGAGGTAAAAGCTGAGCTAGAGATGGAGGGATGAGATTAGTGGTAAGAGCGAGACAGCACTGATTGGTCACTTTACTCTCATCCCTCGCTTTATTACCCGAGCACTTCTCCCTCTCTGTTCTCTCGTTCTGTCCTGATTGCAAGAGGAGGGTTTCATCAGATGGGTAATTCTTTACACCACACACTCAGGAGCGCAGACACAGGAGAGCTGAGAAGAGATGATGATGATGATGATGATGATGAGCAGAGAGGAGACAAACCCTTTTGTAACTCTTCTAATTCACAATGTTTATTCATTTGTTTCTGTTAATTACGTGGGAATAAAGTGTGTGCATTATAAGTCTGCCCCCTACAGGCAGGTATTAGCACAGTGATCTTTGATCTTTAAAATGAGTTCTACATTCATTTACCTTTCTTTTTCTCTTTCTTTCTTTGCTGCACATTGAGATGTTCTGTCTTTTCAGGACAAGGTTTAAGGTGTTATGTGAAGCAATGGAGTTTATGAGCACACCTCTCTCTCTCTCTCCCACACACACACACACACACACACACACACACGGGACCATAAGTGTACATGACATCTGAGACCTTGCAAAGATTGATTTTCTGTTAAAATTACATCTTTGAGAGGATGACCTTTGACCTCAGACTCAGAGAGACCAAAGTGTTTTAGTTTTTTCTTGTGTTTAAATCAACGTCCTGCGCATGCTGTAACCATAGCAACAGCCTGAATTTATAGAGGTCTTACTGATTAACTTATTCTCTCTCTCAAACACACACACACACACACACACACACACACTGTTTCCTCTGTACTCTGTAGATAATAATACATTATATATGTTTCCTGGAGCAGGAGATTTCCACAGCTAGAGCCACAGGATGGGAAAAATAGGAAATTAAAAAAAGAAAACATAATTCACATAAATACAGACCTACAAACAAATAAAATACCATATAGCAATATCTATGTGAGTAATAAACAGTGTGTGTGTGTTGCTGGTGGAGTTAGATACTGAGTGATGATGCAGAGACACTGTAGTGACGCTGAAGCTGATGTTCCTCACAGCGTTCCTGTGCCAGGCTGCTCCTTGGCTCATCTCTTATAGCTCTGCTCGTCGGTACACCGTCGGCTTCTCCCTTTTCATAAGGTTTTATTTTTGCAGTGGATTTTTTCTTCCCCCCATAGACATCTCTCTGGTGTTCATTTTGGTTTATTTATTTTAAGAATCAAGCGCAGTCTTCACAGGTGAGACACAGGACTCAGACCAAAAGCAGACATTCAGAGATATTGAATAAGGGCACATCTGGGGAACAAGAAACACCTGTCAGTCACATGTTCTGCTATTTTTAATGACCTGAAAACTTGCTGGGTTTAAATATAGGTGCAATGTGCATGACACATCTAGATGTAAATATCAGGAAATGAGAACTGAAATTCTGATTCATAATCTCAGGTTCTCAGGTTCGGGTCCAACTTCTTTCCAGAACCATCACCCTGCTAAACTCTACTATACACTGTTATACCATTTACACTTGTTTATCTCTAATCATTTCAGAAGACTTTTATTCTGTTATTCTATTATTAATTTTCTTTCATTCATATACCCTACAAATGAGTGATGAAAAACATGGTAGTGATTTCATTAAACCACCGTGTGTGTGTGTGTGTGTGTGTGTGTGTTCATTAATGGAAAGTCAGAGGCTAAACACTGTAGTCACGCTCCATCTTATATTATATACCGTAGCTGTGAGACTGAAGCGCAGGATTTCATATGTTTATTAAAAGGAAATCAGTCAGTTATACAGAGCTAGGAAACCTATAATCATGAGGTCAAATCCCTGTATTATTGAGCTGCCCCCTGCTGGTGACCTTTATGCCTGAGACCTGTTTATTAATCACAAAACATCTTAACACTTACCATCCATCCATCCATCTAGGAACCCCTGTAGTCCAAAAATCGTCTTTAGTCGTTTTTTGTATTTATTCCTATTTTTCAACTGTTGTAGGACCTCTGGTCAACAATCACACACTCATTCACACACTACAGACATATTTTGGAACGACAGTTAATCTGCATGTCTTTGGACTGTAAGAGGAAACCGGAATTTATGGAGGAAACCCACCAAGCACGGGAAGAACATGCAAACTTCATGCAACACAGAGATCCCGAGACAGTGCTAACCACTACACCAACGTAAAATAATTTTACCCCACCTTTTATTTTTAAACCCTTTTTATTTTTATTTATTTGTGTATTTTGTCTAGGTTCAGTAAATCTACACACTTATTCAGATCCCTATTTATAATAATATAGAGCAATTTGTTTACAGTATTATTAAAACAATGAATCAGTTGTTTTGTAAAAGTTCACAATGAAATTAACACATCAAATGTAATACTATTTTTATTTTATTACCAATGCTAATCTGTGCACATTTAGAGGTCCAGTACTGAAAGTACTCATATGAATGTCAGCAATTAACTGTCTCTCATTTTAAAGTATTATTGTTTACTGTTTGTGTCTCATCTTCAAAGACATGTTAACACATATACACACTAAATATACATTTATATTATACATTGTGTGACTGTGTCCAGACCTAACTGTTATCTTTCCTTCTCTTCTTCTCTCTCTTCTTCTCTCTCTTCTCCTCTCTCTCTCTCTCGCTCACTATACATGTCTCTCTTGAGTTGCCAGTGATCCAGACCCCTTCTGTCCTCTGGACCTGTCTGTCTATCAGTGTCCCTGTTCTGGTTGGAGATCTCGTCACATGGACGCCCCGTGTGGTCTGTCTGGGATGCGTGTGGTGACTGGGGACGGTTCCACTTTTCCTCTGTTCTGATACAGACAGCTGTTCTCTGAGGACTCGTGACTGCAGTCACTCGATAGTTCAGGACTGGGGTTTCCTACAGTCTACCTGAGCCTCCAATAACCAACTGGACTCCATATGAACTTCTTCACATCTCCTGTTATACTGAACTTCCAGCCTCCTAACACACAGTATGAGTGCAGATCAATCCCTGCTATCCGTTATTACCCAGATGAGGATGGGTTCCCTGTTGAGTCTGGTTCCTCTCAAGGTTTCTTCCTATTACCATCTCAGTGTCATGAACTAACCCGAGGAGAACAGAAGACGTAGCTTTAGCGGTTAGCCCTTTGTAGCGTGAATGGTAAACCCAAACGCGGAGTGACACGAATAGGCAGGATAATCACGCTATTTGATCTAAGGACTCTCACAAATGGGGAGCAAGGGAGAGACACAAATCTAACCCGCGTCCTATAAACACACACTCAATCTGGAAGTAAACCCAAGCGGGTGAGTACTCACGGTTCGGTGAAACGGTCCGAGGCGACATGGGCGAACTCAAATGACTGAGCAGAGTGTAGAGGTTTGTTTACCCTTTTTATACTTCCTGGTTCGCGACCGCCTTACTTCCGGGTCCTAGTGCCGGTCGCGCTCTGAGTGTGCATGACAGTACCCCCCTGTCCAGGACCGGCTCCAGACGGTCCTGAGGTGGAGGATACCCGACGACGGTAGTCCCGTATAAGTTCAGGATCGAGGATAAACCGAGCCGGAATCCACGACCGTTCCTCGGGGCCGTAACCTTCCCAATCGACCAGGTACTGGATTCCTCTACCCCGAGGGCGCGAGTCGAGGATCCGGCGAACGGTGTAGGCGGGACCACCGTCAATGATCCGGGGAGGAGGAGCTGGGGGGGTGGGTGGAATCATGGGTGATGTGATGAAAGGTTTGAGTTGGGAGATGTGGAATACTGGGTGGATTCGGAGCGCCGCAGGCAGCTGGAGCCGGTAGGTGACTGGGTTTATCCGAAGGGAGATGCGGTAGGGACCGATGAATCTGGGTGAAAGTTTCTTGGATTCAGTGTGAAGGCGGAGGTTTCTTGTGGAGAGCCAAACTTTGTCACCTACGTGGTACAATCGTCCCGGGGGGTGTCGGCGGCGATGCTGGGTGGTGTAGCGGGCGTTGGCTTGGTGGATGGCCCGATTGGCAATGTTCCACAACCGCCGACACCTGCGGACCAACTGTTGGGCTGACGGTACGTCGACCTCCGGTTCTTGGTGGTTGAACACTGAAGGTTGGAAACCGTAGCATACCTCAAAGGGGCTGAGCTTTGTGGCCGATGAGACGTGGAGGTTGTGTGAAAGCTCTGCCCAGATGAGGTAGCGAGCCCAGGAGCGCTGTCGGTCTGCTATGAAGCATCTCAGATAGCGCTCCAGCTGTTGGTTGGCCCGCTCCGTCTGACCGTTAGTCTGAGGGTGGTATCCAGAAGATAGACTGCAGGTGGAGTCGATCAGACGGCAGAAAGCCTTCCAGAACCTGGCAGTGAACTGGGGGCCTCTGTCCGAGACGATGTCCTTTGGGAACCCATGCAGACGGACTACATGCTCTAATATCAGTTCCGCTGTCTTTTTGGCTGATGGGAGTCTGGCGAGGGCCACCAGGTGCACGGCCTTAGAGAACCGATCGATGATGGTCATGATGGTGTCTTTTCCTTCGGAGGCCGGCAGGCCCGTGATAAAATCGACGGCGATGTGCGTCCAGGGTCGGCGAGGGACGGGGAGAGGTTGGAGTTCGCCGGAGGTAGGTTGGTTGGTGTCCTTTGCCCTGGCGCACACCGGGCACGCCTGAACGAACTCCCGGACGTCCTTCACGATGGATGGCCACCAGAAGTCCCGTTGGAGGAACTGCAGAGTGCGTCGGATGCCCGGGTGTCCCGAGATGGGGGAGGAGTGGCCCCACTGGAGTACTTCGGACCTCATGTTGGTGGGCACATAGAGCCGTCCAGGCGGCACACCTGCCGGTTCGGTCTCTGTGGTCTGCGCCTGGCGAACCCTCGTTTCCAAATCCAATAGTAGGGGTGCGATGATCTTTGAGGGTGGTAGGACAGGCGCGGGGTCTACCCGGGGGCTGTCAGTTTCATGTTGACGAGAGAGTGCGTCTGCCTTGGTATTCTTAGACCCCGGGCGGTAAGAGAGATGGAAATTGTAGTGCTCAAAGAATAGAGCCCACCGCGCCTGTCTGGGGTTTAATTGCTTGAGGTTTCGGATGGTGATTAGATTTTGATGGTCCGTCCAGATGATGAATGGGTCCCTGGCGCCCTGGAGCCAGTGACGCCATTCCTCCAAAGCCCACTTTATGGCCAACAGCTCGCAGTCCCCTACCCCGTATCGCTGTTGAGTGGAATCGAATTTTTTGGAGAAGAAACTACATGGGTGTAGTTTCTGATCTGGACCTCGTTGAGAGAGAACAGCTCCAGCGCCCACATCTGAAGCGTCCACCTCTACAACGAAGGGTTTACTGGCGTCCGGGTGGAGGAGGATAGGAGCAGTGGTAAAAAGGGAGCAGAGTTTCTTAAAGGCAGAGACGGCGGTCTGGTTTAGTCGAAAAGGGGAAGATGATGGGCGAGTCAGGGCGGTCAGTGGCGCGGCAACTGTACTGTAGTCCCGGATAAAGCGACGATAGAAATTCGCAAACCCGAGAAACCGCTGAAGTTGCTTGAGGGTCTTGGGTAGGGGCCAATGACGCACAACTTCGAGTTTCTGCGGGTCCATGGCCACACCCTGGGGTGAGATGATAAAACCCAGGAACGTGGTGGAGCGCTCGTGAAAGGCGCACTTCTCCAACTTACAGTACAGCTGGTGGGCAAGTAATCTCTTTAGAACCGCCCTGACGTGCTGGATGTGTTCATCAACAGAACGGGAGTAGATGAGTATATCGTCCAGGTAAACGAATGCCCACCGGCCTAGCATGTCCCGGAGGACATCGTTTATGAAATGTTGGAAAGCGGCGGGGGCGTTACACAGTCCAAATGGGATCACTAGACTCTCATAGTGTCCTGTAGGGGTGATGAAAGCCGTCTTCCACTCATCGCCCTCTCTGATGCGTACCAAGTTGTAGGCGCTCCTGAGGTCCAACTTTGTGAAAATGGTAGCACCAGCGAGGACGTCCAGGGCTGAGTTGGTAAGAGGCAACGGATGTCGATTCTTGATGGTGATGTTATTGAGCCCCCGATAGTCAACACATGGGCGAAGTTCGCCTCCTTTCTTCTTCACAAAGAAGAACCCCGCGGCAGCAGGCGAAGAGGATGGCCGGATGGTACCATGGCGGAGAGCGTTGGTCACATATTCCTCCATAGCCTGCATCTCTGTGGATGACAATGAGTAGAGGTGGCCGCGGGGTGGGACAGTTCCCGGCTGAAGGTCTATTGCGAGGTCGTACGGTCTGTGAGGGGGAAGATGAGTGGCCCGTCTCTTGCAGAAGACCTCCGCCAGGTCCCGATAAGCGGCGGGGATGGCGTTGACATCGACATCGGGGGCCTCGGACTCCCTAGAGCACGTCCCAGCCGCAGCCCGTAGACACAGTTCGGTACAGGTCGCGCCCCACTGTAGAATCCGGTTCTGCCTCCAGGAGATGAGAGGGTCATGTTGGATGAGCCACGGAAAACCTAAGATGATTGGAGGAGAGGAGATGGGGGTGACATAAAAGTTGATCTGTTCCTGATGTTTATCGATGATAAGGGTGATGGGACGAGTCTGGGTGGTGATGGGACTGGTGGAGAGGGGCCGACCGTCGACGGCGGTAATCCGAACCGGCTGGGATAACGCCTCGAATTCTAACCCCAATTTTTTGGCATAAGAGAAGTCAATGAAGTTACCTGCGGCACCGGAATCGATGAACGCAGTACTCCTAACTTGTTTGTGGCCAAAATAGAGGTGTACTTGAACCGTGAGACGGGAGGAATCGGTCGAAGTGGAGGAGAGTTGGATATGACCCGGCGAGTGGTCCTCCTTCCTCACCGGGTCTGGCCGTTTCCCGGTCGAACTGGACAGATAGCTCGGTGGTGCGTCGCTGACCCACAATAGGCACAGAGTCCCTCCTTAAATCGTCGCTCCCGTTCTTCAGCGGTCAAGGAGGCGCGTCCTAATTGCATGGGTTCCCCGGCTCCTGTGTTAACCACGGCGGGAGGTGGAGATCCGGCAGGTCCGGTGGTTGTAGAAGTGACGGTAGATCGGGCGTCGAAAACCGGGGCCGGGGTGAAGAAGGTGGGCGAGGACATGGAGGGCGGCAGGGTCCGAGGAGCTGGCTTCGGGCGCGAGAGCATGCGTTGGTCAATCCGGAGGGCCAATTGGATGAGACCCTCCAGGGTCGCGGGCAACTCTCGTCCGGCTAGCTCATCCTTAATGCGAGACGCCAGTCCCTCGAAGTAAGTCGTGCGGAGGGCGGCATCTCCCCAGGTGGTCTGGATGGCGAGGGTTCGGAAATCCGCCGTGTAGCGACTCACGGACGACTCTCCCTGCCGCAAGTGATAAAGCTTGGTACCGATCTCCACCTCACCAGCAGGATGTTCAAAAGTGAGCTGTAGTTGACGTGAGAATTCATTGTAGGAGTGCGCTGTGTCTGAGTCGGAGCGCAGTACCGCCGTGGCCCACTCAGCTGCCTGCCCAGTTAGCAACGAGACGAGAAGAGCAATGCGTAGCCGATCGGTGGAGTATTTGGTGGAATTAAACTCAAACACCAGATCTAGCGCTGTCAAAAACACACTGCATCTCCCGTCCGTGCCATTCCATTTATCTGGAAGCGCGAGAAAAACATCAGAAGGAGGGGGGGGGGGTTGATGCGGCGCCGCGGCCTCCGCGGCGGGGGGCCGGCTAGCCGCGCCAGCAACAGCTGCGCGGAGATCCGCGTTCTCCCGCCGAAGCTCCGCTACCTCGCGGCGCAAGGCCGCGACGTCTCGGATGCTCCGGCGCAGAGTAGTAAGATCCCCGGTTAGCTTGTCGATTAGCTTGGCATGCCGATCCACCACATCGCAAAGACGCGCGTGCTCCGCTGGGTTTACCGCGGAAGGCTCAGTCATTCTGTCATGAACTAACCCGAGGAGAACAGAAGACGTAGCTTTAGCGGTTAGCCCTTTGTAGCGTGAATGGTAAACCCAAACGCGGAGTGACACGAATAGGCAGGATAATCACGCTATTTGATCTAAGGACTCTCACAAATGGGGAGCAAGGGAGAGACACAAATCTAACCCGCGTCCTATAAACACACACTCAATCTGGAAGTAAACCCAAGCGGGTGAGTACTCACGGTTCGGTGAAACGGTCCGAGGCGACATGGGCGAACTCAAATGACTGAGCAGAGTGTAGAGGTTTGTTTACCCTTTTTATACTTCCTGGTTCGCGACCGCCTTACTTCCGGGTCCTAGTGCCGGTCGCGCTCTGAGTGTGCATGACACTCAGGGAGTTTTTCCCTCAGCACTGTCACCCTCAGCTCGTTCATCAGGGACCATCTGATCATTCTGATTCACACACACACTCACATCTCATACACACTTATAATAATTCTTTTGATTGTGTGAAGCTGCTTTACAACAATGATGATTGTTAAAAGCGCTATACAAATAAAACTGAATTGAATTGAAAAATAGAATTGAACACACAGTGCAGTTTAATAAAAAAATAATGTTTAAACAACACAATTATTTAATGTAAGCATTGACGAGATAACGATAAAACAGCAGGTGAACTGACTGACAGATCCCATTAGTCGAATGTGTGCATCGACACTGTTGTTGTTTTTTTCCTGTTGTCACACCTGACATCTCCTCATGTAATTAATCATCTCCGCTCTGCTCTAAAGCTCTGATAATCACGGACTTTTACTGTAGCGCTGGGGCTGAAATGAAATTACCGGATTGTTTTTACCGGCGATGTTTATTGTGCGTCTTCGGTTTTGTGCATTCAGAGCCGCAGAGAAAAGCAGCAGATAATGTGTTTGTGCCGGTAAAGTGCATTAAGGCTAAAGCAGCTTCGGTAAACTCATCCGTCTGCCTGCACTAAGTGCATTTCGGAATCATAAGCTGAATATTGTGTGTCCCAGGAGAGATCGCCAGAGCTGCTCCATCTTCATTTAGCTGAGCATTATTAGCATAGTTTTGTATTTTCAGGAAGAGGCAGCACAGGGACAGGAGATAAAACACACTGCAGGAGAAGGTCAGCTCCTCGTCTTTTGTTTTTTATTCTTACACTCTGATTACTTCAGGTTCTTCACCTGGTCCATTCCACAGTTCTGTTGGATTCTGTTTGCTCTGATATTTCTTATTAAAAGACCATTATACGACAAAATAAGATCATTAAAACATATTCCTACAACTTTCCAACTTAAAAGTTTTATTGTAAAGTTTGTAACTTTCTAGAAATAAACACAACGCAAAATGATCTTTTTTTATTTAGTTTTTATTACAATTTAAAGCTTTGATATAAAATCCAAACCTCTTATTTACCCTAATGCAGCACAAATTTTACTTTTTTAGGCTCTCTGAATGCAAAAATCTGATGTTTTGCTAAATAGACAGCACAGTTAATCTTTCCCTCCCAAAAAAACCTTCCCAACAGTGTTTGACTAATGGTACTTAGTTAGTAACGTAGTAACCCAGTGTAAAGATGTAATCAATAACATAAAATTAAGCACTTTTGTGCTCTGGATAAGAGCCTCAGCCAAATACCTAAATGTAAATATAAACGAGACATCTGGCTTTTCTTTTTTTTCTTCTGGACCATAACACATGCAGCCGACTAACTGCTTAACTGCACAGAGAAGTGCTGATTCCTATTCCGTACGTTCACAAGATCATTTATTGCTTTCTGTTCCATATGTCCATACTGAAATAAGTAAAAGAGCTTTTTTCCACTCAGCACCTTATACGCGGAATATGTTGCAAAATGACTGGAAATTAAGAGTTGATTGCTTGGAACACAGTTAAATCCAGATTGAGAGTTTTTGAGGCTGATTCCATTGCTTGTACATGTTATGTATAGTTTGTTTAAGAATTAATTATTTTTATTTTCTTTTATCTGTTTTTATTTGTATTTTAATTGTGTAACTATTATTGCTGCCTTAAGTATCTTGGCCTGCACTCTCTTGAAAATGAGGTTTTGAATCTCTTGACACTTTCCTGGTTAAATAAAAGCGAAATGAAAAAATAAAAATAACTCTTCCAGAGCAAAACCCTAAGCAGCTAACAGGTAAAATCGAGACCAATGTTTCAAATAAATTCGCGTTCACATGAATATGACGTGTTCTAGACTGTGCAATCAAAGATGCAGTCTCTCGTCTACTTTAGAGTCAGATTTGAGTCACATGTAATTATGAATGTGGATAGTCATGACTTGTAAATCCTATTTGACTAAAAAATCATAATGAGCCATGTGGCTTCTAATGTAAATGCAGCCTTAAAAAAATAGTTTAATAAACTTTAATGTGTTTAAAGCAATTTCATAAAGAGAAATATTACCTACATTTGCTGCTGTCTATATTCAATTCAATTCAATTCAATTTTATTTGTATAGCGCTTTTAGCAATTTTCATTGCCGCAAAGCAGCTTTACACAGTCAAAAGAATTATTTAAGTTTGTATGAAATGTGAATTTGTATGAATCAAAATGGTCAGTTTGTCCCTGGTGAGCAAGCCGAGGGCGACAGTGGCAAGGAAAAACTCCCTGAGATGGTAATAGGAAGAAACCTTGAGAGGAACCAGACTCAACAGGGAACCTATCCTCTTCTGGGTGAAACAGAAAGCAGTAAATGATCTGCATTTATACAGTGTGTAGGGTTTGAGGCAGTTCAGCTATAATAGCTGATGTTAATTGATGTTAATATGGAGTCCAGGTAGTTATTGAAGACCCAGGTAGACTTGTAAGAAGTTACAGTCCTGAACTATCGAACTGTCAAGTCCCCAGAGAAACAGTTGCCAACACCAGTCAAGGTGATATTAGTCAGAACTTGTTCTTTACATTTCTGTAAGATCTTTGACTCCATTTGTCAATTTTGTATTGCTTCATGCATTGTAGGCGAGGCACAGTATACATGCAGATATTACTTAATTGAACATAACAATAAATAAATACAGAATATAACAACAGGTAACCAAAACATTTGAAAGACCAGACACTTTGAAAACAAGGAACAAAAGCAAGAAAATATTCAAGTTCAAACTAAAACACCTCTGATCAATCAATGTGACTGTGGCAACTCAAGGCCAAAGAAAATTAAAAATAAAAATTCTCAAAACAAAAACAGCCTTACGAACTTTAAGATCCAGCCCTCCAGGGGACAGCTCTGTAACCCCGGTGGTGAGAATGGCCTTGCCTTCAATTGCTGTTAAACCAAATTTCTGTTACTAATAGTATATTACTATCAGAAACTAACCACCAGAACCCTATAGAATGTTTTAAACCTATTTGCAGATACAATTCAATTCAATTCAATTTTATTTGTATAGCGCTTTTAACAATTGTCATTGTTAATGACATTCTATTGGCCTCTGATCAGGGTTGTGTAACTATGCTTGTATTACTTGACCTCAGTGCAGCTTTTGACACCGTTGATCATACTATTCTTCTTCACAGATTAGAAAATGTAGTAGGAATTAAGGGTACAGCCCTCTCCTGGCTCAGATCCTATCTGACCCATCGTTATCAGTATGTAGACTTACTGTAGCGACAATATATTTTTTATCTTGGCAATATTTCTGAGGTAAAAGAATGCTATCCTGGTAATATTATCTACATGTGCTTCAAATGAAAGGCTGGAATCTATAATCACACCAAGGTCTACTGTTGCACTTGATGGAACAGAAAGGCCATCTAAAGTTACAGAGTGATCTAGAATCTTACTTCTAGCTGTATGCGGTCCTATAACTACAACTTCTGTCTTATTTGAATTAAGCAGAAGGAAGTTAATTAGCATCCAATTTCTTATGTCCTGCACACATTGCTCAAGTTTAGTAAGCTGGTTTATCTTATCAGGTTTTGCTGAGACATATAACTGTGTGTCGTCAGCATAACAGTGAAAACTAATACCATGCTTACGGATTATGTTGCACAGAGGAAGCATGTAAAGGGAAAAAAGCAGTGGACCTAAAACTGAACCCTGCGGAACGCCAAACTCCACTAGAGAACATGCAAAATAATCACCATTTAAGTCTACATATTGATACCGATCGGTCAAATAGGATCTGAGCCAGGAGAAGGCTGTACCCTTAATTCCTACTACATTTTCTAATCTGTGAAGAAGAATACTATGATCATTGGTGTCAAAAGCTGCACTGAGGTCGAGTAAAACAAGCATGGTTACACAACCCTGATCAGAGGCCAATAGGATGTCATTTACTACTTTAACGAGCGCTGTCTCTGTGCTGTGATGAGGCTTAAATCCTGACTGATACAGTTCATGTATGCCATTTCTATGTAGATATGAGCATAGCTGCTTCGCTACTATCTTTTTTAGAATCTTAGAGATAAAGGGGAGGTTTGATATTGGCCTGTAACTGGACAGCTGACAGGGGTCGAGGTCAGGTTTCTTTATAGTCGGTTTTATAACTGCTAATTTAAAAGATTTTGGAACATAACCAATGCTGAGTGAAGAATTAATTATTCTCAACAGGGGTCCTGTTATTGCTAGTACTATCTGTTTAAGAAAATGTGTTTGTACAGGATCTAATGGGTAGCTAGGGGTAGCTCAGTGGTTAAAGGGATCATCCAGAAACATGTTTCAGTAAATGTTAATATGATCTTTAAGGTCCTAATGAAAAGTTTGTAATATATTTAATTAAAAATCTTAATAGTTTTGTAAAAAAAACACTACTTTTAACTGGTAAAAACTAGCTCTGTTCTCAGCAACCTATTTCAGTGCATGTTCCTTTAAATGCTTATGATCTCTGCTGAGCCCGCCCCCCCAGTTTTGTGGGGCGTGTCTTCACAACACACGTGGGGTATAGCCACGGGAGTGTAGTCCAGTGCGGGCAATGCTTTGGACTGCATTACCCACAAAGCATTGCCCACAACGCAGTGCTTTGTGGGTAATGCAGTCCAAACTGGAAAACGCTGGAATATAGAGCCTGAGCCTGTTTTCTTAAGTAGTTTTTGGTTTGATTTAAATATGGAACCTACGCGGAAGTTTGTAATATCGCCTGACAACGCAGAAATTAAAAGAATGGACATGCATCGACTCGATTTGTCTTTCTCATCAATGCATGGGCATGAATTAACGGGAAAAACTTACTGAGAGAGATACAAACGCGATGTGTTTACTGATGTGTTTACATGACTTCTTAATCTTTGACAGACATCGTTATAAACCATCTAACGTAACAAAGGTAAGCATAATATAGTTTTCTGACTACGTACACAGTTTGCAACTAGACAATCATCTTAATGCATTGTTTATTATAAACGGGCGATTAGGGATTATATAGAGACGGATGTACATAGAGAAGAAGCCATAACCCTGTTCTATGAGAGTATAAGTTAACTTACACTCCACATTCATTGTGATTATTAGAAAAGGTGATCTGCAAAGAGTCATAGAAAAATAAATTACTCACTGAGCCTGGTGAAGATGAAGCAGGAACACGAAGCGTTAGTACAGATCCATTTTTAGGAGCAGCTTCCTAGTAAAACCTGCTTTATATTGACCTGCGTTTATGAAGCAGTCTGGTGAAAAACGATTATCGCAAACATGAACGCATTTAGGTAAATCGGCGGGGACGTTAGCTATAAAGCTCCTTCTCCTCTCTACCACTAGAGACTGTGACTGAAACTTTCCTCTCCCCTCTCTCTTCATCCATAGATCTCCTTTGCCCACTGTCATCTAAACCAAGGAAGACGTCCTGTCCTTCTCCTTGGCTATCTAATGTACAACGCAACAACAGAAGAGAATAAAGATCTGCATAGAGAAGATAGAGGAAATCACAGCTTGATGCAGATCTCGTCTCTTACCAGACTCTTCTCTTTAAATTCACATGTAACGTGAATTCTGCCAAAACTACCTTCTACAGAGAAAAGCTGGAAGCCTCTGCATATGATCCTGGCAAACTCCACAACATCTTTTCCCCAATACTCAACCCACTGACTCCTCCTGCCCCTTCTTCTCTGGCTACTGATGATTTTGCCACAGTCTACGATGGGAAAATTGCAGCAATCCGCCAGTCCTTCACTCCCAACAAAACTCATACAGCAGAAACTCAGGTCCTTCCCTTCCTTAGCAGAATTCTTCAGCCTGTGATCTGATGAGATTCAACAGATCATCTCGTCATCTAACCCCACCAACTGTTCATTAGACCCAATCCCTTCCACAATGCTCCAGTGCAAGGGTTATTCCCATCCACAAGAAACCCTGCCCGGACCATCAGAAGTTAACAACTATCGCCCGGTATCACTTCTTTCTTTTATTTCCAAAATTCTCAAAAGGACTGTTTATAACCAAATGTCTCTTTATCTCTCACAGAACAACCTTAAAGATCCCAACCAATCTGGATTCCAAGTGGCACATTCCACAGAGACTGCCCTCCTGTCAGTCACTGAGAAGCTCCATGCTGCTAGATCTGCTAAACTGTCATCTGTCCTCATTCTCCTGGACCTATCAGCTGCATTTGAGTTTCTATTATCTATTCTTACAAGCCTTGGAATTTGTGGAACAGCGTGGCAATGGTTTGCTTCTTACCTAGAAGAAAGGTCATATGAACTAACATGGAGGGGATCTACATCTGCCCCACGTAGACTCTCTACTGGTGTCCCACAGGGCTCAGTACTTGGTCCTCTTGTGTTTTCCCTCGATACCTGGTCTCTTGGTAAGTTCATATCATCGCATGGATTTTCATACCATTGTTATGCAGATGACACCCAACTCTGCATAAGAGCATCTGCCAAATGCCTAAATGTAACATTGACTATGATATAATAAAGCACAATATGTTTTATAAATCACATTGTTTTGTCACATTTATTTATGGGCAGTGGTGGCTCAGTGTAGGGGCAGTGGTGGCTCAGTGTATTAAGGCTCTGAGTTACAGATCAAAAGATCGGCGGTTCGAGCCCCAGCTCCGCCAGGTTGCCACTGTTGGGCCCTTGAGCAAGGCCCTTAACCCTGTCTGCTCCAGGGGCGCCGTAAAAAAAATGGCTGACCCTGCGCTCTGACCCCTGCCTACTAATAAAAAGCTGGGATATGCGAAGAATAAAGAATTTCACTGTGCAGTAATGTATGTGTGACGAATAAAGACTTAACTTAAATTAACTTAACTTAACTTACATTGTCACATACCTTTCATTTTGTTGTGACGGCGCCGATGAGGTCAGCTACCGTCCTGACTGGTCCAACCTCTTTTTCTTTGCTTTTGTCTTTTAAATTAACTTTCAGTAGCTTAAAACCAGTAAATTGGTTTTACATTTTGATTGACATTGGTTACCTCTATTGGTTTACATTGTACTCACATCCGTTTTTAATCCCGGATCTAAGCTGGCTGAGTAAGATCCTGAGGGAGAACAAAGGATGCGGCCCTGGTGGAAACAAGCCGGGGTCAGGAACAGGCTGAGAGCCCGTTGGACATGGCTAAACCCAGCGTTACTAGACCACGCCATCCAGTTTTTTACAGCTCACTGCATGGACAGAATACTGGGAACGGGAAAGTCAAGGAGGCAGCGTGTGGTTAATATTAAACAACAGCTGGTCCTACAGTGCGGGCATTGTTCCTTTCACACATTTCTGTACACCAAACCTGGAACTATTGACAATCAAATCTTATGCCGTTTCCCTTCCTCAGGACTTTACATCTGTCATAATCAGTGTTGTTTATATTCTACCACAAACTGACTATTGCGGAAACTGCCTTATGGGAGATGCATGAAGCCCTTACACACGGGCCGCTAACCTTAAACACACAGCGCCAAAGTTTTATCAGCACATCACCGCCTATAACACGGGGCTTGCATCTGGGATGAAACTAGAGTCACAGCTTCAACAGAGTGTCTCTGGGAGCCTGTGGCAGGGACTAAGGACAATAACAGACTACAAAGCACCCAACATCTGGTATGGCAAACGTGGACGTGACTCTGGCAGACAAGCTCTCTTCGAGGCTGCAGCTGAAGATGCTAGTGATGCTAATGCTAGCAGCGCTAACAGCTGCAGACAGGCTGCCAGCACCGGAAACGCGTTTATTATCTGCGTATCTACCATACATCTCTCACTCACCTGGACACTAGAAGGGGAAATTATGTTAAAAAGCTCCTCATCGACTACAGCTCTGCATTTAATACCATAATTACCTCCAGACGGTTTGCTGACAACACTGTCGTGGTGGGCCTGATCACTGACACTGATGAATCGGCCTACCTGGAGGAGATTGGAAATCTGGAGAACTGGTGCCAGAGGAACAATCTCCTTCTAAACGTCAGTTTATATTGGATTTTATTCCAAAGCAGGAGAGGAACTACCAGGGGTAGCTCAGTGGTTAAGGCATTGGACTACGGTTCAGAAGGACATCCAAGATGGCGCCGGTGAGGTCGGCTGCCGTCACGACTGCTCCGACCACCTTTTCTCTGTTTTTGTTTTTTAAGTTAGTTTTCAGTGTTTTAAAATCAGCAAAATTACCACCATGGAGTACATTAGTTATGATAGAGACACTCTTGTTTCTATTGGTATACAATGTACTCACAATTCTGCGTTTTTAACTCCGGATCCGAGCTGGCCGAGTGAGATCCTGAGGGACAACAAAGGACGCGACGCGAAGCGGTGGCCCCGAGGGAAACGAGCCGGCGTCAGGAACAGGCTGAGAGCCCGTGCACACCGCACACCTCTGCCTAGCATCCTGCTCGCCAACGTCCAGTCACTGGAAAACAAGCTCGATGACCTTAGGGCCAGGATAAAGTTCCAGAGAGACATACGGGACTGCAATCTCCTCTGCTTCACCGAGACATGGCTGAACCCAGCGGTGCCGGACCACGCCATCCAGCCGGCCGAGTTCTTCTTGGTTCACCGCATGGGCAGGACACGGGACTCGGGGAAGTCAAGGGGAGTCGGCGTGTGTTTAATGGTAAACAGCAGCTGGTGCAACAGCGCGAACGTTGTTCCTCTCACACGCTCCTGCACACCAAACCTGGAACTACTGTACATCATGTGTCATCCTTTTTATCTACCTTCGACACTGCCTTATGCGAGCTGCATGAGGCACTCACACAGCACCAAACACAACACCGGGACGCTGCGCTTATTGTAGCGGGGGACTTTAACAGTGCCAACCTCAAACGCGCAGTGCCAAACTTTTATCAGCACATCACCTGCCCCACCAGGGGCGAAACGACACTGGACCACTGTTACACTACAGTCAAGGACGGCTACAAGGCACAATCTCGCCCATCGTTTGGTAAATCCGACCCCGCCGCCATCTTCCTCATGCCAAAATACAAACAAAGGCTGAAACAGGAAGTTCCGGTTCAGAGGGAGGTCGCACGCTGGATGGACCAATCGGTGGCCGCGTTACAGGACGCACTCGATGACGCAGACTGGGACATGTTCAGAAACAGCTCCGATAGTGACGTCAGCGTGTTTACGGAAGCGGTTGTGGGATTCATTGGGAAATTAGCGGACGATACCGTAGAGAAAAAGACTATCATAACGTTTCCCAACCAGAAGCCGTGGGTGGATAAAACCATTCGCGACGCTCTGAGATCTCGCACCGCTGCCTACAACACGGGACTCGCGTCGGGGGACATGGAACCGTACAAGGCTGCGTCATACAGCGTCCGGAAGGCGGTGAAAGAGGCGAAGCATCGCTACGGAAGAAAACTAGAGTCACAACTCCAACAGAGTGACTCTAGGAGCCTGTGGCAGGGATTAAGGACAATTACGGACTATAAAGCACCAACAACCGGTGTGACGAACGGGGACGTGACTCTGGCAGACGAGCTGAACACTTTCTATGCTCGCTTTGAGGCTGCAGCTAAAGACGCTAGCGATGCTAATGCTAACGGCTGCAGACAGGAAGTCACTGCCAGCACTGGAAGCGCGTTCATCATCACCGAGTTTGACGTGAGGCAAGCCTTCAAGAGAGTGAACACCAGGAAAGCAGCAGGACCAGACGGCATCTCAGGTCGTATTCTCAGAGCCTGCGCAGACCAGCTAGCACATGTGTTCACTGAGATATTCAACATCTCTTTATCTCAGTCCATTATTGTTCCTGTCTCAAAAAAACCTCAACCTGCTTCTCTTAATGACTATCGCCCTGTAGCTCTCACCTCAGTAGTGATAAAGTGCTTTGAATGCCTGGTCAGAGACTTCATCATTTCTTCACTACCAGACACACTCGACCCACTACAGTCTGCATACCGCCCCAACCGTTCTACTGATGATGCCATCTCTCACCTCCTCCACACATCACTCACTCACCTGGACGCTAGGAAAGGGAATTATGTGAAAATGCTCTTCATCGACTACAGCTCTGCATTTAATACCATAATTCCCTCCACACTCACCACCAAGCTGGAGCACCTGGGACTCAGCTCATCTATGTGCCAGTGGATCTCCAACTTCCTAACTGGCAGACCACAGGCAGTAAGGATGGGCGGACATGTCTCAGCCTCACTCACTCTCAGCACTGGAGCCCCCCAGGGTTGTGTTCTGAGCCCCCTGCTGTACTCTTTGTACACCCACGACTGCGTGGCCACTACCAACTCCACCGCCATCATCAAGTTTGCTGACGACACTGTCGTGGTGGGCCTGATCACCAACAATGATAAGTCGGCCTACCTAGAGGAGATTGTAAATCTGGAGAACTGGTGCCAGAGGAACAATCTCCTCCTGAACGTCAACAAGACAAAGGAGCTGATAGTGGACTTTAGTACAAAGCAGGAGAGGAACTACCAGACCCCCATCATCAATGAGAACCCAGTGGAGAGAGTGGACAGCTTCCGATACCTCTGTGTTCACATCACGCAGGACCTGTCATGGTCCTGTCACATCAACACCGTGGTAAAAAAGGCCCGGCAGCGTCTCTACCACCTCAGACGCTTGAGAGACTTTAGACTGCCCTCTAAGGTGCTCAGGAATTTCTACTCCTGTACCATAGAGAGCATCCTGACGGGAAACATTACGACCTGGTTTGGAAACAGCACCATCCATGACAGACGAGCTCTACAGAGGGTGGTGCGATCAGCTGAGCGCATCATCCGCACCGAGCTCCCTGACCTGCACTTGATCTACAGCAAGCGGTGCTGGACCAAGGCCGGGAAGATTGTGAAGGACCTCAGCCATCCCAACAATGGACTGTTCTCTCTGTTGCGGTCTGGGAAGCGATTCGGCTCCCTTAAGGCCAACACAGAGAGACTGAGGAGGAGCTTCTTCCCGCAGGCGATAAGGTCTCTCAATCACATCACACCACACAGGAGTTAATGTCTTTTAAACATTGACACTGACTGGACAATCATGGACACATTCATGCAATACATATTTACATATCTGAAGCCGTTGCACATTGCACTTTATACAATACATGTTTACCTGCTATTGCACATGACACTTTGCCACTCTGACACTTTAAGACATTTCAATGCCACTTTAAAACACTTTAAAATTATATATATACAAAATTATATATATATATTTCCCCCCCATATTCCTATATTCTATTATTTTTACATGCCCTTATTTGTACAGTTGTTAATTTTACTAGTTACATTTATTTTCCATTGTATTATATGTTATTTCTTTTATTAATATTTATTCCTTATATATAGTTTTTTTTCTTCTTTTTAAGGTCACCGGCGGTCGTATAAGCATTTCACTGCATATCGTACTGTGTATGACTGTGTATGTGACAAATAAAATTTGAATTTGAATTTGAGAAGATCCCAGGTTCAAACCCCACAACCACCAAGTTGCCACTGTTGGGCCCTTGAGCAAGGCCCTTAACCCTCAACTGCTCAGATGTGTAATGAGATAAAAAAAAAATGTAAGTCGCTCTGGATAAGAGCCTCTGCCAAATGCCTAAATGTAAATGTAAATGTAACTACCAGACCCCCGTCACAAACAGGAGCCCAGTGGAAAAAGTGGACAGCTTCAGATACCTCAGTTTTCATCATGCAGGACCTGTCATGGTCCTGTCACATCAACACTGTGGTGAAAAAGGCCCGGCAGCATCTCTACCACCTCAGACGCTTGAGAGACTTTAGACTGCCCTCCAAGGTGCTCAGGAACTTTTACTCCTGCACCATAGAGAGCATCCTGACGGGAAACATCACAACCTGGTTTGGAAACAGCACCATGCAGGACAGACGAGCTCTACAGAGGGTGGTGCGATCAGCTGAGCTCACTCGAGCTACAGCAGGCGGTGCTGGACCAAGGCCAGGAAGATCGTGAAGGACCTCAGCCATCCCAACAATGGACTGTTCTCTCTGTTGAGGTCAGGAAAGCGATTCCGCTCCCTGAAGACCAACACAGAGAGACTGAGGAGAAGCTTCTTCCCGCAGGCAATACGGTCTCTCAATCACAATCACACCACCACACAGTACTAACCCACACATATGGTTTTTACAGACACACTGGACATTCTACAAAACTTACAAAAAGTGCTTTGAAGTTTCTGTCATTAGAGAGATACTTACACTGGGTCACTAGGTTACTAAGTGCCATCAGACAAACACAGTCAGGAAGGGGATTTTTTTAATTTATTTTTATTTTTATGGAGGAGGGGTGGTCAAAGACTCAGCTGTATGGACATCTAGAGGACGGTCATGCCACCACCTACTGTAGGTGGCAGAACAGAAAACGTCTAGATGCATGTCTTCCTTGATCCCTGAGAGATGGTGGGACCAGGTGATCAGGGCTGGAGAATGGGCGGGAACGTGGTGCGGTGCGTGCTGTGTATGTTGTGTAACATCCATGAAATGAGTGAGTTTCTGTTGTCACTTACATTATGGCAGCTGTATACACTCCTCCCCTCACCAGCCTCTCAGTACTCTCTCTCTCTCTCTCTCTCTCTTTCTCTCTCTCTCTCCTGCAGTTTATAAGATATAACCAACAGCTTGTCCTGAGTCCAAATAAAATGTAATTGAATTACACAGTGCTGACACTGGAGACTCCTTACACTGATGGTACAGACTGATTCCTCCTCACACACCAATGATTGTAATTTGCTTTATTCAGTTTAATGTGCATTAATATACAGTTGTGGTGTGTGTACTGTCAGGGCTGTGGTTATAGAACCTATTCAACACATTCAGAATCGCACAGGATCATGGGATTGAGTTGGTGTTTTAATCATTTACATTTTTTTCTTCTTTTAGTGTGTTATATGACTAAAATCGTGAGATAATCTTTTTGTTTAGAGAATGTCTTTTAGGGTTTGAGAAAAACGACTTTGGAGAGGAGTTCGGTGATTCAGTTCGGTGATTCATTCCGAATTAATGACTAATGCCCTTTAATGTCCACCACAAGATGGCGGTGTGACTCAGAGAGTGTGTGTGTGTGTGTGTGCGTGTGTGTGTCACCGCTGTATGAGCTTCATATTGACATCAGCGGAGCTCCAGCTCGTAGCTCCATCCTCTCTGGAGTTTCTCTCCGCGGCGGCGCGGCGCTTTCATCTCTGTCTCTTTGTATCGGAAGCCTTTGATGTTGATTAGACGCGGCGCTTTGGTGCTGATCTGATCTGAGGAGGAAAGTTGCCCGAGATCTCCGGGAGAAGCGGACCGGCTCCGGGTTCTGATCATGAAGTCTGATGTTTCTGGGTGTTTGTGAGTCTGGAACAATAAATAACAGTTTAAGGAATGTGAAGGTCTCCGCGGCGCGCGCAGACACACACACACACACACACGGTGAGATGTTGGATAAGTTGTTTGATCGGATGCAGGCGGTGTGATTCATGTCCGTACGAGCAACCGGACGTGCTGACGTCACAGCGGTACACACCGAGGAGATCAAAAACTCTAAAAGTGTCTGATACTGAACCCTGCTGGACCACGTGACCTCCCCTGCCTCCTGAGGATGAGGATGATGAAGTAATTACTGTTAATAGCTCATTTATTATAGTGTGTGATGGAGTGTGTTACACTGACTGACTGTGAGGAAGTCCTGCTCTTCTGGATTTAACACACACACACACACACACACACACACTTAAAATAAAGGATACTCACACAGAAGCAGAAGATGAAGAGTCTAACCTGTGTGTTACTGCTGCTGCTTTTCCACTGCGGAGCTGCTCAAGGTAAGACATGCTGAAGTTTGTGTGTGTGTGTGTGTGTGTGTGTGTATATGATGCTGTAAGAAACACACTCACAGCTGCTGGATTCCGATTCGTTCCCTGTCTATAGCGCCAGCTGTTTTTCTATTTACCTTGTGTATTTGTTTGTGTATTTGTTTATTTGTTTATGCATTGTTGCAGCTCCCCCTGGTGACCAAAGCAACTGCTTACATCACTATTAGCTACAAACATACTTACGTAAATACTCTGTGCTCTTCGTCCCCAGTGGGACATTAGCAGGTGACGATTTTCCGCCACATGAGGCTGTACTCTGTTCAGTGTGCTTAGCTCCGCCCCATGTCAAGCCCGCCTCCTTCAGCTCAGCTATCACAAGCTACGAACAGTGCTGCATATTAATGCTGAGTCCGCATTTTTAAAGATGTGATTTTCTACCTTTTATTATTAAAAATGTCCAGATGAAAATACAAAAACACGCTGTAGAGGACGCGGCACTCCAACATGCGCCGTGTAATCCTGTAAAGGCCAATCAGAAGCCTGGACAGAGGTGTTACACTCGAGATACTGCGCGCACTCTTACACGCCATGAACTCAGTTTTCTCGTCCATACCTAAACACTGAGTTTCTGTACACCATCATCTTGGAAGTGTGTGTGTGTGTGTGTAGGAAAGGCCAAACTGTCCTGTTAATCACCGGCAGCAGCTGTTAGTGATTTGGTCTGAGATTATGTTAGCATGGTGCAGGGACACGAATCTGATGTTCTGTAACATGACGCAGATCTGATCAGCGTTGTTTTAGATCAGACTCGAGACACTTCAGGACGTTTCTGTGGAATGATGGGAAATTGGTGATTTAATTAGGATTTGAAAAATTGATTTAAGCAAAGCTGGAAGACTGGTACAGAAATCGGGCGGTGTAGAGACAACGTGAACCAGCTGTTCAGGAAGTCGTGCTCGTGTGGTGCGTTTCAGGGGACGAGTGAGTTCGCATTAAAGCTGACATTTTAGGGTCACTTACAGTCCCAAAGCTGGACTGTGAAGATAGACAGAACTGATCTGAGCGAAACATCAGAACTGAGCGGAAAATAAAAATATAGAATAAAACAAGTCTGAGAATATTATAGGGGAATAATATGTCACACTTCCAGAGTCGGGGGTTAAATTCCTCTGTGTGTGTGTGTGTGTGTGTGTGCGCATGGAGTTTTCATGTTCTCCCCGTGCTTGGTGGTTTCCTTGGTGCACTGCAGTGGATTGACACCCTGTCCAGAGTGTGCACCCCATCATGCCCCTGTCCTGGGAGAAGTGCTGTTGAGAATCAGTGAGTGGGAGTTTTTAGAAGTCAAGAGTTTTAGTTTCTTATAAAATGGTTAAATTAGTATTCATAAATTCATAAATTAGTTTTAAAACTATTTTTATGTTTAATTTTTTCCTAATAATTCAGTCATTGCCAAAACTCATTTGTCTTGAGGCGACAGCTACACACTCCATTAGGGGGCGATGTAACGGACGAACGAAAGCGCTATCCGCCCGCTGCCGCGTACACTGTATTCCAGGACGAAGACGTTTCTGTGTCTCGTCACACTGGACCAGGTTTAAAACTCTTAATTCCACATGCTGTTCGTCACTAAAGCACTAATTAACTGACTGATTGTTTAATTGTTAAGAAGTTGTAATGAATCAGGACAGGAGCCATCTGGAGGGATGTAAGTTACGAACACACACACACGGGTGCACACACACACACACACACACAGAATGCAGCTTTACCTCTATATATAGTACATTTGAACAGATCTACAGGATCTTATACATTACAGTCTGTTTACATTCCATAACTGTCACGAGCCGTTACTTTATTGCTTTATTGTTACGGAGGGAGAGAGAGAGAGAGAGAGAATATAGAGAGGATAAAGAGAGAGAGAGAGGGAATAGGGATAGAGAGAGAGAGGGAGAGAGAGAGGATAGAGAGAGAGAGGGGGAGAGAGAGAGAAAAAGACAGAGAGAGAGGATAGAGAGAATAGAGAGACAATGAGAGAAAGAGAGGATAGAGAGAGAGAGGGAGAGAGAGGGAGAGAGAGAGAGGATAGAGAGAGAGAGGGAGAGAGAGAGAGAAAAAGACAGAAAGAGAGAGAGGATAGAGAGAATAGAGAGACAATGAGAGAGAGAGAGGATAGAAAGAGAGAGAGAGAGAGAGAAAGATGCTGCGTCTGCTCGGGGACACACCACCTACACCTGAAGAGACGTTTTATTGGACGCTGGACTCTGGCCTGTGATTGGTCAGAGGGGGATCAGTGTAACAGAGGAGTTCAGACTTCACACTGTGTGTTTTATTGTAACGACGACGTGAAGGAGTCGAGCTCAGTGTCCGGGCCGGTCATGTGGAGCCATGTGACCTTGCTGTGACCTTGACCTTGTCTGGGTAATTTTCTGAATCAGGTCACCTGGTTATAAGGATGATTTACTGTAAACACACACACACACACTTACACACACTTACACACACACGCTGGTGACAGAGACGTGGAGACAGACCTGAGACAGACGGATGTTTGTAGCTGCTGTAACATAAAGAACAGGAACTCACTCACTGCTCTGATGTTCCGCAGGATGAAGTGTAAGTGTGGACAGTTAGACCGCTGAGCAGGTCGGGGTTAAAGGTCACGCTCAGTCCCAATGTCTGCCGTCTCGTCCACCGAGCTGCGACTGGTCTGAAATGGACGAATGGGAGACAGTGAGACGTCTTCCATATCAGAATGTAAAAAAACGGGAGAGTCTTCAGTTTCGGGTGGAAGCGGTGACTCTGGTCACTCGTTTCGATTCATTCTGCCGTGTTTCCTGATCGCAGTGTGACATTTACACATCAGTTATTCAGTGTTTGGGGAATTTAATGTTCTCTACATGATCATTAATCATTTATTTACGGAGCGTTTCGTCTCACCACAAACACTCCATACAATTATTTCCAAGGTTGTGTTGCCCTTCTTGTTGGTCTTTCTGTGTGTGTGTGTGTGTGTGTGTGTGTGTGTGTGTGAGGTCATGTGGTGCAGCCTCTTGATGTTGATTGGTCCCAGAGCGTGAGGAGGAACACGGACACGTTTATATCAGGCTGCAGAATTTCCACATCACTCTGAAAATAAATTGAGATTGTTATTTTAATTGGGTTTATTAATTAATTTTGCCCAGTCCCCGTGTGTGTGTATAGGTGTGTGTGTGTGTGTGTGTGTGTGTGTGTGTGTGTGTGTGTTGTCCCTTCATCTGCTCCTTAAACACACTGATTGGCTGCTTTCTTCCCACACGCTAAGCAAAAAGGGCTCTTGTTTTAAATAGCATGAGTGATTACAGCTGCCAACACACACACACACACACACACCATCCCTCTCTCTCTCTCTCTCTCTCTCTCTCTGTCTCTCTCTCGGTGTCTCTCTTTCTCTAGAGTCTGTGTGAGAAATATTCATCTCTCTAGTGATCCGTTTTTCTGTCTCTCTGCTCGTTTCTTTTTCCCCGATTTTCTCCCTAATTTAGTCCAAGTGTCCAATTCCTCCCCGTCACTAGGGGGCTCCACATTAAGGCTACTACTACCACTCAGCCAGGAGGGCCGAAGACCATCACGTGTTTCCTCCGAACCACACGACAGCAGCTGGGAGAGGTTACAGCATCACCCGGGAATCGAACCAGCGATCTCCGGATAATTGTTCACACAATCAGAACGATTTACTCACGTGACAAAATCCTGGAGCGACTCTGAGAGAGAACACGCCAGGACTTCACATCGGAAATAACATGTAATACTGTGTAGCGCCCCCTTGTGTCTCTAAAACAGCCCTGCACTGTCGAGGCCTGGACTCAGCAGCTGATCCTTTAAATCCTGTAGGTTGTGAGTTCGGACCTCCATGGATCAGACTTGTTTCTCCAGCACGTCCCACAGACGGAGTCAACACCTCAAACTCTTCGTCATGTTCCTCAACCCGTTCCTGAACAGTGTGTGTGTGTGTGTGTGTGTGTGTGTGTTTCCATAATGTCAAAGGAAACGTGCTCCATCAGACCAGGCCACCGTCTCCCACCGCTCCGTGGTTTAGATAAAGACGCTGCAGTTACAGACCCGTCCCCAGGCCAAGCCGTCTGTCTCTTCCTCTATCCTGTTGTTTCTTTTTATTTTCTCTTTCTTTTGTTCCTGAATTAGTGTTTCTAGTTTGTTTCATAAATAAGAGCAATTTACATTATGTGGTCTGTGTTCGCTAACTGTGTGTGTGTGTGTGTGTGTGTGTGTGTTAGCTTGTAGGCTGCAGAGTAAGTGACACAGAGGAACAGTACTAATGAACCGAGACAAGTGTGTGTCCTTAGCATTTCTGGCTAATCACACACGTCGTTAAGAGGGTTGTGGGGGCGAAGATAACGTTTTTCTCACACTCCCTCCCTCTCTTTCTGTGTGTGTGTGTGTGTGTGTGTGTAATAGGTTTATGAAATGTGCTTATGTCTTTGATGGCAGGTGGGAGCGTTTACCTTTGAAGTGGCAAATCAGGGCTGTGTGTGTGTGTGCGCGCATGTGTGTGTGTGTGGTTGAATGCAGCATGGTTAGAATTCCTTGTAGGGAATGGCATTCAGTCTGTGATAGTCCTGTGACACACACATATATATATATATACACACACACACACACACACACACACACAGCCCTAAACTTCAAAACTGCTTTTAAAATAACAGATTCTTTCTCCTTCCTTTCTTTCTTTGTCATGTTCTTCAGCAGATGATTTGATTTATTCTGATGTTTTGTCTGTAGCGTCTCGTCGAGTGTGAACGTCGTTCTCACACCCAGAGCACCGAGTTAACCGATGGCAGAACAATGTGACAGACAAATACATTCTTTCCTTCTTTTCTTTTCCCTTTTCTGTCTCCTTTTCTCTTTCTTCTTGCCCCTGCTAAGGTCTTCTTTCCTTTTCTCGTCTCCAATCTCCTTCTCTCTCTCTCTCTTCTCCCTTCTCATGTCCTTGTCTCTTACTTCTTCTCTTCTTTTTACTGTTTTCTCATTTCCCTTTTCTCCCCGTTTTTCCCTGCTTCCTTCTCATTATTATTATTATAATTATTATTATTAATAATATATATTGTTGTTGTTGTTGTTGTTGTCTACGTCCTTCAGGCTTTGCAGTGCCACCACCAGGTAAAAACCTGGCAAGCAGTGCCAGTAATAACGCTAACCTTTTACGCTCGTGACCGTCACATGTCCTTTTGAGACTGGACTCCTGTACCTCGCTCCTGGCAGGTCAGCTCCACGGAGTGCCTCGTTTTTGACGTGTTTTCTTACTAGACGCCCCCACACCTCCTCATTACTGCTCTCCCCCCGCCGGTGTCCTGTAGCTGCTGCATAAGATTTTAAACGCTGATACTCGCCTATAAAGCCATAAACAGACCAGCACCCTCTTACCTCAGAGTCCTGATCACGTGCCACACCCCCTTCAACCGTCCGCCAAGACTGCTCAACTGGTCGCTCCATCGCTCAGGGTGCTGGGGTAGTGGAGCAAACGTCCTGTAGATGTTGCATCTTTCTTAAAGGACATCATAGTTTTCGAACTGATGGTGCTCTGAGTCTCATGGACTTGTCACCAGAGCCTTCACAGCTTTTCTGTAGGTCGCTCTGGATAAGAGCATGTCTAAGTGCCATAAATGTACTCTCACCTAAAGGATTATTAGGAACACCACACTAATACGGTGTTTGACCCCCTTCGCCTTCAGAACTGCCTTAATTCTATGTGCCATTGATTCAACAAGGTGCTGAAAGCATTTTTTAGAAATGTTGGCCCATATTGATAGGATAGCATCTTGCAGTTGATGGAGATTTGTGGGATGAACATCCAGGGCACGAAGCTCCCGTTCCACCACATCCCAAAGATGCTCTATTGGGTTGAAATCTGGTGACTGTGGGGGCCATTTTAGTACAGTGAACTCATTGTCATGTTCAAGAAACTAATTTGAAATGATTGGAGCTTTGTGACATGGTGCATTATCCTGCTGGAAGTAGCCATCAGAGGATCGGTACATGGAGGTCATAAAGGGATGGACATGGTCAGAAACAATGCTCAGGTAGCCCGTGGCATTTAAACCATGCCCAATTGGCACTAAGGGGCCTAAAGTGTGCCAAGAAAACATCCCCCACACCATTACACCACCACCACCAGCCTGCACAGTGGTAACAAGGCATGATGGATCCATGTTCTCATTCTGTTTACGCCAAATTCTGACTTTACCATTTAAATGTCTCAACAGAAATCGAGACTCATCAGACCAGGCAACATTTTTCCAGTCTTCAACTGTCCAATTTTGGTGAGCTCGTGCAAATTGTAGCCTCTTTTTCCTATTTGTAGTGGAGATGAGTGGTACCCGGTGGGGTCTTCTGCTGTTGTAGCCCATCCGCCTCAAGGTTGTGTGTGTTGTGGCTTCACAAATGCTTTGCTGCATACCTCGGTTGTAACGAGTGGTTATTTCAGCCAAAGTTGCTCTTCTAACAGCTTGAATCAGTCGGCCCATTCTCCTCTGACCTCTTGCATCAACACGGCATTTTCGCCCACAGGACTGCCGCATACTGGATGTCTTTCCCTTTTCACACCATTCTTTGTAAACCCTAGAAATGGTTGTGCGTAAAAATCCCAGTAACTGAGCAGATTGTGAAATACTCAGACCGGCCCGTCTGGCACCAACAACCATGCCACGCTCAAAACTGCTTAAATCACCTTTCTTTCCCATTCTGACATTCAGTTTGGAGTTCAGGAGATTGTCTTGACCAGGACCACACCCCTAAATGCATTGAAGCAACTGCCATGTGATTGGTTGATTAGATAATTGCATTAATGAGAAATTGAACAGGTGTTCCTAATAATCCTTTAGGGGAGTGTAAATGTAGTGTAAATATAAACTGCACAAGGCTCCTCCCCTCTCGTTACATTGACATTGAGGGCTTTGATGAGAGGATGAAGGCATGAGCTTGAGATCTGGATGTGAGAGTGATCTGTGAGATCAGTGTGTGTGTTCTCTCCTCCTTAACTCTGATGTGTGTAAATAACAGTAAGGTCAAGGAGCTTGCAGTATTGCTCTACTCTGTGTGTCCCACTAATTCTAGCATAGCACTGCAGCTCCTGTTCTCTCCACGACTTGGTCTCCAGTCACGTCCAGACCCGCGTTCTGTGACAAAAGCCAGACTGAAACACAGTTGTTTTTCATCATTATGACACAAACAGATGACACTGTTTTAAACTGCGGCTCTAAAAAGATAACCTTAGTGAGAGAAGTGTAGAAGCAGTTCAGCGGCGCGGTGTAGGACGCTTCATCACTGATATCTGGACTAGCTTCTCCAGCCCACAGGGAGGCGCTCTACATGCAGAGCAGTTTCAGGGGTCACACTCTAGTAAAGCAAGAGCAGGTGTCTTTGATGTGCCCCAGATGGGGGTGTTCCCAAAGGTTTTGCTCACACTGAACTCTGGGACAGCGTCAGGTTCTGGTCTCTGTATCGGCTTGTCAAACCCCTTGAAATAAAGTTGAAAGTTTAATTTAAAATTTAGTGTTGTGGTGTACAAATGCTAAGCCTTATTCCAAAATTAATGGACCTGGCTGTGTGTGATCTGCCACACTGAAAATCGAAATTTTATATATCATTTTATATATATATATATATATACATATGTTTTTTTTATATTCTTTTTCACTTACACATTCTGTCAAATGATCCTGAGTTTTGAATAAAAACAAAGAGAATAAACCATGGAGGTGGTGGACAGTCCTGAGAAACTCACCAGATTTACTGTATATTTACACTCATTACACTTTAGAGTATCAGCTCCGTTATCTTCAGGGTTCTGGGGTCGAATCCCTAACAGTGTTAAATGGAAAGCTAGTGCACTATGTAGGGTGTACACTCCCTTGTTCTGCACACCAAGTAGGAGGTTACTTGATCAGGGGTTCGAGAGGGATTTGGGATTCAGCCTTGTGTTAGAAGCTAGTTAGCTTTGTAGCTAAGCGTTAGCCATGCAGACCGTACAGACCTACTCTCACCCACGGTGTCACAGACGTTTAGCAACAATAATACATGTGATTTGACATCCATTATAACTCAAGAGGACTGTGGAGACACAGGAGGGATAGCAGCCTGAGCTTCTGCTTTAAAATGTCCTTCAGTAATCTGCTGTGATGGTCCTGGTGTCTCCTGGTCTTTCTCCATCACTAAGCGCTCGGAGCAGAACGTGTCGCACGCTACCCCTAGTCCCGTGTTGTCTTTTTAGTTTTCTTGTTTTATTTTCATTTTATGTCCAATATTTCATCTCTATTTTTCCCTCCTCCTTTTCCTGTTTTTTAATTGTTTCAATTCACCTGACTTTCTTCTCTCTCTCTCTCTCTCTCTCTCTCTTCCTTCGTTCCTCGTCATGTGCACGTCTCTCTCTGATGATCTGAGAACTTCTGTAATGTTTATAGATTATTTAATTTATTAAACTATCTTCTCATTCTTTATTTCTTAAGAAATTTGTAAAAAGACACACACACACACACACACACACACACACACCCTAAACAGAGTGTTGCTACGTTCTGAATAAATGAGACACTTTGATGCTCGTCTGTGTGAAAGATGTTTATTTTTGGTGTCGTTTCTTCGTAGTGACTTCAGAAGGCGACAAAAAACCCTAATGTGATGATTACACACTGCTCTGTTTGTGTGCGGCGTGTGTTTATTGTCCTCACTCGCCTTTTGTGTCACGTTCACGTCGAGACAGGATGAGCAGGAGTGGAGAAGTGTGTTTGTTAAAAGCAGGTTTGAAGCATGGTGTGTCTCGGTTCTCGCGTGTGTCAATGTTTCCTCATCCATCTCGGAGTGTCAGTGTCCCGTGTTAATTACACCGCCATGATGTCAGCAGGCCGTTATTGATCGGCTTCCTACTCGTTATGTGATTAATTAGCATAGTGATGAGCTCGCGGCACTTCAGACGAACGACCTCGTTGTGTTTTTCTGAATGGGGAACGTTGTAGCTCGGACGTGAACGCGCCGTCTCACGACTTCCTCACGACTCTCTTCTCTATCTGTACAGGTTCTTTAAATAATTAATACACCTGTTCTCTTTGTCTTCTTGGTGGACGGAGCCAGCTGTAGTCAGAGGTGGAGATGAGCGCTCCTGAACGGAACCATGGCTCTGCCTGATAAAGCTCTAATTACACTGAGGAGGAACGTACAGAAATAAAGAACGATGTCAGTCTCTTCATTTCAGAGATATTAAATGTTTTTCCCGCCCCTTTCGTCTGACAGCCACAGGTCCTAAAGTCCACACATGTATAATGCAGTGGTGTGTAACGATCCATGACTGGTGTTATCGGTGTGACACTCGGACCTGATCAGTATGAGATTAGACGTCCTTCGTCTGATCCAGAAGCAGTGCAGCACACATTAAATAAACCAGCTAGCTG
>NC_071113.1:32120000-32150000 GCF_024256425.1 Clarias gariepinus
ACACACACACTCACGCCCATTCACACACTACAGGCAATTTGCGAATTTATTGTTATTATTACACTGAAAATCTATAGCAGATGTTTTTTTTAGCTCTTCCAACAATTTTAATTAAAAAGTATAATAATAATTTTCATTCAACTTCCTGTGACTTTATTTTAGCTAATGTTATTCCCATGAGAATCCCACAGTCACAGCCCACGTCCACTTAACGCTAGCTCTCAGCCGGAGAACGCTGCATTAGTATCACAGACACTTCCTGAAATGAAAATCAGGTTTTATTTTTACCTTGTACTGTACGGTTCCTCAAACCCTGTCCCAATGCAGTGAAACTTAGCCTCATTTAGCTTCACGGTGTGTGCATGTGGACACCTAGCGATCACGACACAGCCTGGTTTATCTTTATTAATGCACACAGACTTCACACGAGACTATAACATGACTTAGACACAGAATAACAGTTTTAAACACCTGACCTCCGTCTGGTTTGGTGTTTAATCCCAATGTTACGTAATGCTAGCTCTGCGTGGCTATCTTGGCGATAATTAGTTAGCTCAGCAACCAGTGTGTCAGATGTTTTAAACATAAGGTTTTAGGTGAAATCTTTTCACTTTAATAACCAAACTTCCCCTTAATAAACGTTACATTTTCAGGGGAAAGTGCTAACGCTAACCTTGTGGCTCTGTTGATCATCTCTGATGTTTAAAAGTCTCAAGTTGTTTTTTGAGCACGTCTGTTATTTTTATAGTTTTATTCCCACTTTAAGATGCTACGAGTTCTGACTGTTCCACACACTGAAGCTAACAAGCCGCGGCTAGCTCACCGTTTATTCCTCTTTATTTTACAGACCTTGTGCACACTCATCTCTCAAACACAGAGGAGGTTTGTGTATAAATAAGTGCAGTCTGTTCTAAAAAGGGGTTTGTTCCACTCTACAATCATACGTCTGTCTAAGCACTCGGTGTATTTTGGGGTTCTTATTATAATTATTTTCCCTCGGTATTTTGGACTTCGATCAGAACATGCTGTGAGAGTTACACCGAAAACTCAAAGTTTATCCAATACAATCAGATTGTCTCGTATCCAGGATAAGTGGGAGAGTTTGGCTAAAAACATATCGGTGAAAGAGTGCGAGAGTCTGAGAGCTGGACGAAAAAAAACAAAATATAATGAAGCTGTTCATCAGACGCGGTGAGGGCGGGGCTTTAAATTAAAATATACATTCCTATTTGTGTTTCTTACCCGAGTCTTTTAAAAACTTTAAGTACCCATGCCTTAATCTAAGATGAATCATTGTCAAAAAAAGAGGAAAGATATAAAAAAAATAAAATAAAAACGATTGCACTTTGAACAGCAGAATAAAAACATGTGACTTTGGTTTAAAATTAAAACATCAAAAGGATTCTTATTTGAAGTTTAGTTGTTAGAATAAAAAAACACACTAAGCTGCTTTTCTCAAAAGTGTTTGAAAAAATAATTGTAATTTTTTAAGATTATAAAAAATGAGAGTTTTATTGATCTATCTGTCTAGTTTTAATGTAACACAGTTTTTTTCCACCAACTTGTATGCCTTATCCATATGTGTAGTCCTGCCTGTACAGGGGTGTGTGTGTGTGTGTGTGTGTGTGTGTGTGTGTGTGTGTTTAGAATATCACATTGGAAGAAAGATCAGAAAACCAATGTCTCACTTTCGATTCAAATCACACACACACCTCGGTGCCGGTCTCTCCTCATCACCCCTCCTCATGGCCGGTCTCTCCTCATGGCGGGTCTCTCCTCATGGCCGGTCTCTCCTCATGGCCGGTCTCTCCTCATGGCCGGTCTCTCCTCATGGCCGGTCTCTCCTCATGGCCGGTCTCTCCTAAGCCCCTCCTCGTTGCTGTTCTAGTCGTGTATACTTTGCCAGCATGAGCTCCATATCCTCCTGTGAAGCCTTTAGGGGAAGTTTCTTTTTTTTAAACCCTATATATAGTGCACACAGGCAATCAATGAGCTCAGAATTGCATTCTGGGAAATCGATCGCATTTCATTTCCCTGCAGTTGGAGAGAAAGAGTGCGAGTTTTACGCAGAAAGCTTCTTAACACACCTCGAACTCAATCAGAGGCTCTGAGCTCCCGATCGATTGGGCGGGCCGAGGGAACGATAACCTCAGCTCCCGAGTTACACTCCTCATGTGCACGCCATTTTATTTCTGTAATTTTAAAGACGGAGAAGTCAGTGTGTGTCAGTCAGTCTGTGCTATTCTGGGAGAAAATCTGATCAGCCATTACTGCATAGATCAGAGACACTGATAACACACTGCTCTCTCTCGCTCTCGCTCTCTGCTGATTGAATTCGCTCTGACAGTACTGCAGCTACAAATCACACATTTATATTAATGCGCTAGTTATTGTTTCTATAGTAACAGCTCGCTCACAGGGACATGTACAGGTTTAAAGACCTGTGTATAGATCAGTGTTTGTTGAAGTTGAAGTTTATAAAAGACAACTTTGTAAGGAGTCTCCAGTGTCAGCACTGCGTAACCGTCAGAGATAAACGAGTGAAATATTCTATAAGTTATGTCTGCTTTTATTGTCATTTCAACCATCTAGAGTATAGATCAGTAAACAGTGGAATAAAACGAAGTTCCCCGACCCAGGTGTTACATACAACATACATGAACTAAAACTATCTAACTGAGAAACCTAATTAGCTGGAAAGCTTGCGTTATGTTTTTGCGCAGTTATTTGTTTGGCGTGACACAGCGCGCTTCTGGATGCAAACCGCCACTAAACACTGACGAAGAAGCGCTGACGTCACCCACGAAGCGGAAGGAGACGTAAACGGTTAGCTGTGGACTGATATGATGGAGCGTTCTGTTAACGGGCTGTAAAATGTAAAGGAGTGATAAAAATATCAGCGAGCCAAAAAGAGAACTTTTAGTTCTGAAAGTTAAGTTGCACAACTTGGTGTTTTTGTATAATTATTTATTTTAATGTGTGCCTTAGTTTTTTTGTCATTTGAAATAATTTTTTTTTAGTTTTTGCATCTGAGAAAAGGCTTTAAAATAAGAATGTATGGCTCTAATGCACTTAATTCATCTCAGTCAACTCTTAGCTATTCCCTGAATAATGACGATGTTTATTTCTGATAAAACGCTGTTTACATTTAAAAAAAATGGAAAACAGATTAATCTTTGTTTCTCTTATATATTTTACATTGCTCTTTAATTAAGCAAAATTACATTTTATCCGATTAATCGATTAAATTTTTGTTAGAATACTCGATTACTAAAATATTCGACAGCTACAGCCCTAATCAATAGCCTGGGGTAATGAGGTAGTGAGGTAGTGAGGTAATGAGGTAGTGAGGTAATGAGGTAATGGGAGGAGAAACAGTCAACATTTCTACAAGTAAGGATAGAAAAGAGTCAAATTCATCTACACTTTTCAAAAAAACAAATATAAGAATTAGTTTTTTTAACAAAAAACATTTCTGGTCAACTCTTTTTTAAAAAATGTAACAATGTCTTTTTTTTAATATAATTTTGATTTTTTCAAAACATAAATTCCTAATTAAAGAACTACTGTAATATTGGTCTAAAATATTTGCAGATAGATTCAGAAATCTTCACCTAAATTATTAGAATTTGTCTGACAATAAGCTTAATAATCTTTGTTTATATCACATATTTGCTGTTTTTTTTTTTACAGAATCATCAGGACAGAGGAGTTTACACTTGTTTAAAAAGCCGAGTTATTGATTATTTATGGATTGATTTTAACTCTAATTTGTTCTATTAACATGGTTTTGCTGTTGTTTGTTTGTGTGTTGCCAAAGTGGTCTAAATAATCATTAAATGTAAGTTGGCGACTCTGGTCCATAAACAGGTGTTTTTACTCCTCATGGATGTTTATTGCATTTAATATTAAATTGAGGTTCAATATCCATTAAAGAAACAAGCAGATGTTCCCGTGAACACCCAGCGAGTGGAGCGCCTGATCCTCGAAAATGAACAGATAACTTGTTGCCGACTTGTGGAAGAGACACACCTGTGTGTGTGTGTGAACTGTACACACACTCATTCACCAACACCACTTGCACGTTACAGAACTGGGCTTGGAGTTATTGCCACGCCCCTGTACAGTCCTCACCTCGCTCCAGGACATGTACATCTGTTTGGAAAGATCGTTAAAAGGGTTCCTGGTAGGCCGGCGTATCAGCCAGTCCGATCATGTCTCTGGCGTACTGAGAGAACCTTCTCCCTTGATGGTGTCCAAGCACTAGTGGGACACTGGGACCATCAGGGGATTATAGAGAGACATAAAGGGAGTGTTTACTCTCAGGACTGAGTTCTGTTAGTCTGCACTTTGACTCTTGTAGTTTAATGTTACCCTTTACTCTTATTCTGATGGACACAGAGTTTTTATGCACTACAGATATTGTGAGGTTGTTCATTAGCCAACCTGTACACACGATCATCTCGCACGTGCACTCACAGCCTATTTCTGCTGTTGAACTGAAAATAAGTGTGTGCTGATGTCGAGAGACTGACGGTCTGTGTTTTTTGGTATTAACACAAAGAGCTCCGTGTCACAGTCGGATGTGTGTTACACTTTCTGCTCCTGCAGCTACACATCTGAGCCCCATGTGCAAAAGTTATTAAAAAGAAAGAAAATGAACGCTAAAAATGAACACTTTATTGGAGAGATAAAAGCATCTCTCAGGCTGAGGAACTCGTACTTCTGTCTGTTCATCACCTTTCTCTGGAGCGCCTGTGAAGCGCAGAGCAGAAAACTGCTGGGAAGAAAAAAGGAACAAAAGGAGATTCCAGTGATCAGTCACACGGATCTGGAGCGAGCGCCGTACTGCGCTGGAACGCAGATTAGAGGAGCTGGCAGCGAGAGGAGCTGTTGGCGGGAAAGCGACGGCACGCCGAGGTACAGCAGCAGCGCTGAACAACAGATTTGGCTAAATTAGTCGGATCCTCCATCCAGGATGGCTGGAAACGTGCCTGGGCTTTTTTATGGTTCATTAGAGGAGCTTCAGACTGGAGCTTCAGCATCAGCATCACACCGTCGCTGGTTCTAAACGCACACACTGTAGGAGGAATACACTGAAATAAAAAAGATAAAAAAGTAATGCATCATCATGTAGTGTTTCAACCACAAACATTTTATTCTGACAGAAGTGAACATTGCTTTTATTAACTGGGTATTGTGTGTGTGTGTGTGTGTGTGTGTGTGTGTGTGTGTGTGGGCAGAGTTTTTGTGATATACACCTATATGACGCTCATCTCCAGTACAGGCCAGTTCCTACAATATCAGGTAGGAATCTTGTGATTAAAAGATTTTTAATTAGCATGGGGGAGCGTGGCGCCCACTAGCTACGATTTTTGACACACATCATCAGGTTGGAGCGGAGGAAGTGAAAAGCTAGTTACCCAGTGAACGGGAATACTGTGGATCGGACTCGTTTTTGCGTCCCATGGGGGTCGGTCGGCTTGGGATCTGGAGAGTTCGGAGCCCGGGTCTGGAGCTCTTTACCTGTTGGGTCCCGTGTGCGGTGGGCTCGGGTGCACCGGGTGCTCTGGTGCCTTTCTATCGCAGTCAGAATGGACTTTTCTGTGGGATCGGACCAGACGGACTGGGCTTCGGTCCCTGCGGCCACTGTACAACTACTCTCCCTTCATCACCTCCACATTATCTCCTCTTTCTCCAGCCTTCCCAGTTTTCCTCATCATTACTCTGCTTGTCTCTGAGAGAGACTGTCTTTACTACTCACCCCTACACCACATTTAGTACTCACTCGGAGCTCCTCGTGGTGATTGATTTGAGCAACTGTAAACACACAGACCACAGGCATCTTGAGAGTTTTTAATAGTACTTCCTGTGTTGAAAATCACTTCCTGAACTACAGCTGCAGTTCCTCTGCCACACCACATCACACAGCGGGCGTGGCATCACGTGCACACACCCTGTGGCATGTAAGCCATCGCTCTGCTTTGTAAGGACATGAGAATGGCCTTGAGAAAGAACTAAGTCGAATCTAAAGAAAGTGATCTGCACTGTGAGACGAGCACCAGGACAGAAGCTGAAGGTAACAACACTGAAGTTACCATGAAGTTACCTGGCCGTGATTACAGGACTGTCTGTGTGTCAGTGAGCTTACGAGCGGTTACGCGGGCGAGGACCAGTGTGTACACAAATGGAGTTTGGTTGCTTTTGCAGACTTGACCAGGCATGCAGCTCTCCTCTGGTCTGCATTTTTTTGTTCTAAATACAGAATTGGCGTTTACTTTGGCATTTTCTCAGTTACTCTGCTTTTAACTTTTTTTTTTTTTACTTTCTGCCCTCTAGTTCGAAGCCGTAAATCTCCATAATTGGTCTGGTGGTGTATGGGCTGCTTTAATGTTCATAAATAAAACACATTCAATTACAACTTGGTTACAAAAGAACCTGAGCAGTCTAGTAACCTCATGCTACTCAGTTTATAGACTGGTTTTAAATATACTGTAAATCAGACTCTGATTTACTCTGCCTGCGGAATCTCTCGAGATTTTCATTTAGGAATTGGATTAGCTGAAGCATATTATTATGGATTAGCAGTAAAAGTACTGGTTGGCTGAAGGAGTCCTTCTGAACGATGTGCTGCAGCAGTGAGAGAGTCTGCAGGAGCAGACAGGCGCGATGTGGCACGAGGTTTGTGTTCTATAATGAGTGGTTTAAGAACAGTTTCAGGGAGGCCTACACCGTGTGGTCACGGGCAGGTAGGTATAAGGTGCTAGTTAGTGAGTTAGTTAGTGAGTTAGTTAGTGAGTGAGTTAGTTAGTTCGTTAGTTAGTTAGTTAGTTCGTTAGTTAGTTTGTTAGTTAGTTAGTGAGTTAGTTAGTGAGTTAGTTACTGAGTTAGTTACTGAGTGAGTTAGTTACTGAGTTAGTTAGTTAGTTCGTGCGTTAGTGAGTGAGTGAGTGAGTTACTGAGTGAGTTAGTTCGTTCGTTAGTGAGTTCGTTAGTGAGTTAGTCCGTTAGTTAGTAAATTAGTTAGTGAGTTTGTTAGTTAGTGAGTTAGTTAGTTCGTTCGTTAGTGAGTTTGTTAGTTAGTGAGTTAGTTAGTTAGTTAGTGAGTGAGTGAGTTAGTTAGTTAGTTAGTTAGTTAGTTAGTTCGTGAGTTAGTTCGTTAGTTCGTTCGTTAGTAAGTTAGTTAGTTAGTTAGTTAGTGAGTTAGTTAGTGAGTTCGTTAGTGAGTTCGTTCATTTGTTCCGTTACAGTCACCTAAACATCCAGTGTTAGCTAGCTTATCTCGTCAAATACACAATTAGCATGCCACAAGTTTGGTTAAGCAGAATACATTAGACCTGTTTGCTAGGATTAGCCTGTTAGATTCTTAGTTAGCATGACAATACGGTAGTTACTAAGCTGAGATAAAATGTACACTGCATTGGGTCAAATCCCGCTACTTCCTGACTGGCTTTAATCACAGATGTGTTATACACGCACTCTTCTGTGTGTGGGTTTGAAACATGGCCTCTTCTGGTTCCCAGTCAAACCGCCACAGTATGCTGGAGTGAACTGAAGTAGGACAGATTTCTAAAGCGGGTTCTCTGACTGAGCGGAGGAGACTCCTGCGTCCCCCGAGGTGATGTCTCAGCTCTAACAGGAAACTTTTTAGTCTCAGAAACTGAAAAGTAACCAAGAAACCTCTGAGTGAAACCTCTCTGGTGGTCCAGGAAGTAGATCCATCTACACACCAAAGCGTCTGTTCTCACCAGGTCTCGAGTGTGTGTGTGTGCTGCAGGTGGAGTGTGTAACGTCTGTCAGAATAAACCCGAAAAAAGATAAAGATTCACATCAAACAGGAAGTGGCAGTGATTTATTTAAATCCACCGCTTGGAGGCGAATGCAGTAAAGAGAACTGATCTACTGTACAATGCAGAGAAAAGCGCGCGCACACACACACACACACACACACACACACACACACACCATGGACGTTCCATATATAGTAAAAAACATCCTCACCACAAAACCAAGGTCAGACTTGGAGACGACAGGAGTGTGTGAGTGTGTGTGAGTGTGTGTGAGTGTGTGTGAGTGTGTGTGTGTGTGTGTGTGTGTGAGTGTGTGTGTGTGTGTGTGTGTGCATAAGAGCGGTAGACAAAGGGATTTTACGGAGAGCATAAAAAGCACAGTGACCAGTTTGTCTCTTCTGCATTTCTGTGGTTTTACTCACTTGGACTCACACTCACACACACACACACACACACACACACACACACACACACACTCAACAATGTGACTCAGACAGACCATATTTAATTGGAACTCCAGTACACACGTAAGGACTGTGTGTGTGTGTGTGTGTGTGTGTGTGTGTGTGTGTGTGTGTGTGTGGCGTGAAGGGGAGCATGTTTGTCAGATTGTGTCACGCATGAACTTTTAACTCGGATCCAGAGTGACAGGCGTATTGCAGAGCGATGTACACACAGACACACACCAGCTGCTCACGTCTGAAGGAACGTTGAGAGAGAAAATATATTTGTGCTGAAATAAAAATAAATAAAGCTGCCAGAACCAGAAGAGAATCTGAGCCAGAGGAGGACAGAATAAGGACAGGACGGGACAGAAGCAGAGCAGACGAGGAGACGAGCGTTCTTCAGAGGAGGAACCGTCCACGTTCCACCCAGGAGCTTCACTCCACCGTGTCTGTGGTTCTGCTCCATCATCGGGGTATTAATAGAACATTAACCCTCACTGACGCTCCACCAGGAGAGACCCGCGGACAGAGGACGGCAGAAACCGGTTCTCTCCTGGTTCTGACAAAAAATAGATAAGAGCACAGATTAAAAGTGATATGCGGTAAGCTAGGGGTCAGAGGTTAAGGGTCAGGGGTTTGGATGGAAGGTGAAGGATTTGGGTGAAAGACAAGAACTTCTAGCTAGAAAGCAGAATAGTGTAGGAGGTGGCAGTAGTGCCCTAGGGAGTCCGCAGTAATTAATTTGGAGTAAGACGCTGCTCTCTCTCTCTCTCTCTCTCTCCCTCACGCCTCGTCTCAAATTTCTAACGAACTTGGAACAAAGCGCTGACCGACCCTCTGGTCTCCACTGGGGGTTAGGAGTTAGTGTGTCATGGTCGTCATGGTAACCTGTGATAATGTACTGTTCTAACACACTGATTAGTAGAGCGCGGCTTGGGTTCGGGTATGAGCGTGACACAACAGTGCGGAGTGGAGGAAAGTTTGGGACGCTGGGTGTGATTGGCTGTCCGGCTGATGACATCATCGTCTTGGTCTTTGTTAAGAACAATAGCTGGTGGGAGTACAAGGTCGTTCACACCCTACTGTAGGCAAGGTCATAGTCGGGGGGGGGGGGGGGGGAGCTGGGTCTCAGTGGAGGAAGAGGAGGAGGGGTGGAGGGGGGAGGGGGGAGGGGGGGGCAGGGGACGAGGAAAAGCAGAGATGAAGAAAGTGAAGGTCGTGTGGTCAGACTGATGAGTTTAACAGACGACAAACACATGGTTCTGATTTTAACGCTGTGATTAAAGAGAGTGGAAAAAATACAGCTGTCTGACTGTGTTCCCCTAAAACATCTGTCTGACACACACACACACACACACACACACACACAGACATGCAGAGAGACAGGTATGACTATAGAGTGTGTGAATACAGAAGGTTCTGGAGCGGCCTGCTGAAGTCTCACTGCTCACTGCACTCCATGTCACTCTAATGAGCAGGCAGCCCACTGTGGACGTGTCCCAAACCGCGCGCACTCGCGTGTCTGTCTGTGTGTGTGTGTGTGTGTGTGTGTGTGTGTGTGATGCTGAAAATAGAATATGGAATGGATGAATAAACCACTGCTCCCTCCCTTTATTTTTGTAGTTCAACACTGTGTGTGTGTGTGTGTGTGTGTGTGTGTGTGTGTGTGTCCATTCTTGTGCTCTGTCCTTTTTTATCCACACCTGTTAACTTTTGTACTTTTCACGGTTATCACATGACACTCAGACAAATGAAGAGCTCTAAACCCTCTGCTGCCTGTGTGTCTGTGGTATGAGTCACACACACACACACACACACACACACACACACGGCTGTGTAACATGTGTTGCATTCCATTACCGTCAGGACATCACATTAAAGACACAGTTTAAGCCCCAAGTCTCTCTCTCTGTCTCTCTCTCTGGTGCATGCTGGGAGGTGGTGTGGGAGTGAATCAGTGTTTTCAAACCTTTTTGAAAACTTTCTAACACTTTTAAGATTTTTTTTCTAAAGCACAAACATAAATAAATATAATAAACATCTATTAACAATAGCGATCACACAGTGTTATTAGTTTAAACCCGCGGGTGTGTGGAGCTGTTGGTCTGGTGGCGGGGTCAGGGATGGCGGCTCACCCGAGCGGTGCGGCCCGTCCTCTCTCACTCCGTCACGGGGTGCGCTGTGAGGTGAGCGCCGTGGTGTCGGTGGAGCGGGTGTTACTGGCGGTGTGAGAGTGTATCGGGTGTGAGAACATCGTGTCGGCGTCGCGGATGAACAAGGCCGTGGTGGTGTTCGTTAAGGAGACGGAACTCGTACATCAGCTGATTGAACACGGAATAAAGGTGAGTGGAGAACTTTATTCCGTTACTCCGCTGGGGGCTACAACAATGAAGGTCACCGTGTCGAACGTCCCTCCGTTTATCCCTGATGTGGATTTCAAGAGGGAACTGTCTCGGTTCTATAAGATTCTATAAGAATAGTTTCTCTTAACTGCGTGTCCTTCAGGCGTACAGTGCTCATGTTCCTGACTGAGTCCACTCTGGACATCTCATTCAGAGTCACTCATGAGGGGAAATCATACATGCTGTACGCCAGCACTGGGAACATGAGGTGCTTCCAATGTGGGGACATCAGGCACAAAAAGTTCAGCTGCCCAAGTGGAGCACATGGCAGGGAGGGGGCGGGGCCTAGTGGGGGCAGGGCAGTGGGGCAGGGAGGGGGCTTCGGTGTGGAGCAGACAGAAAGGTCGAATTTTAATGGTAAAAACAGAAATAAAAACGAAAGTTTTTACCTTTTTAAATGTGTACGCCCTTAACAATGGCAGCAAGAGAATCCAACTTTTTAACAGAATAAAAAAACAATACAAAGGACTGTAAATAAATCCACAATAGTAATGGGAGGGGACTGGAACTGCACAATAGACTTCACCCTAGATCGAAACAGTGAGGAACCACACCCAAATCTTCCCGTTAAAGGAAAATACACGTGGGTTAATGTTAATGATACAAAGATCAACGAGACTGGACAAGTTATAAATCCAGGGTCAGGGGTAGCTCAGTGGTTAAGGCATTGGACTACGGTTCGGAAGATCCCAGGTTCAAACCCCACAACCACCTGGTTACCACTGTTGGGCCCTTGAGCGCCGCCCTTAACCCTCAACTGCTCAGATGTGTAATGAGATAAAAATGTAAGTCGCTCTGGATAAGAGCGTCTGCCAAATGCCCAAATGTAAATATCCCCAAATCCCACAGAAATCATTTCCACAAAGATATAGAGCTAATGAGCTACTGATACCAAATACAAAAAGGCAGAGCTCATACTGGCATTTTAATATAAAACTTTTACAGGATGAGGTGAACAATTTATAAAAAAGTTTTCTGGAATGATTGGAAAGATAGAAGGAGATTTTAGCAGTTTGGTCTCTTGATGGGAAAAAAATCAAATAAAAAAATTCTGCAAAAACTACACTGAACACCTCAGATGCTTTTAAAACCAGTATAAAAGAATTTAAGGCAGAAATCACCCAAACAGAAAGCAAAGCGCAAGGGAGAGAAAAACGTTGGCTCAGTTGTGATCACGTGACGATCGCCGTCAAAACAACAAGCGCATGCGCGATACATGATACTCGGTACTCGTAAACCAAAAAGTATGAAGGAGAAAGAAAATGTGGATAAAAAACTTTGTGAAATAAACGAACATTAAAAGTCAAGTCTGTCTCTGTCTCTGTCTCTCTCTCTCTGTCTGCGATGTGTATGAGACAAGCATGTAGAAGGCTGTTTGAGATCTTGCCAAGTTTTGGAAAAAGCCCCCCCCCCCTTTTTTTAATTTATTTATTTGTTTTCTTTATTAGTAAATGTTGTTACAAAAAAACTAAAAGTTAAAAGTTTGTAGCGAGAGAGAGTGGGCGGGGCCGGTGGGGAAAGTTTGTCTCTCCGTAATGGCGTCAGGTGCGTCCCGGAGAGCGGTGTACTGGTGTACTGTAGGAGGTGCTGTTAGCGGTAGGGGAGCAGGTCGGGTGTGTGAGAACATCTACTCCCGGAAGAACAAAGCGGTGGTGGTGTTTCTGACAAAGATAAACTTCGTGAGTGCGCTCATAAAGAGCGAAGTAACCCTGAGAGGATCTGTGGTCCAGGTCAACCCTCTGTCTGCCCCCGCAACTAGAGTGGTGACATCATACGTCCCACCGTTCATACAGGACGAAGAAATCATGAGGGAGCTGGCCCGATTCGAGAGGTTTATCAGTCCCATGAGAGAAGGTGTGAGAGCTCCAGCGTGAGACATGTCCTGTCCTTCCACAGACAGGTTTTAATGGTTTTATTTAACCAGGAAGGAACACTTAATACAGTAGTCAGTGCTGGCCCCGCCCCCTAACACTGACCACACCCCTAGCGTCGGCACCGGAGAGCCACAGGAGCCACAAACCTGCACAGCACCACCGACACGCAAAGAAAACATTACAGTTAAACCCAGGAGACAAAGAGATGTATAAAAATTGTAAATATGTTAATACATTGTGTGTGTGTGTGTGTGTGTGTGTGTGTTTATGTATAAATGTGTGTGTGTGTGTGTGTGTAAATAAATATGTATATAAAGTAAAAATGTAAAATGGTCCCTTCCATAATTTGTCTCTATAACGTGTGTGTAAAAGCTCTCGCTCTGTCTCTCGGAGTGTGAGTGTATCAGTCAGGGGCAGTGTGTGTCCCTCCCCAAGTGGAGCCCCGTCTGGTCAGAGTCTGGATCGTGTCCGTGTGTGTATCGGGGGCTCGAACCCTCACCCTGGAGCCCAGACCCGGCCCGTGTGCAGCACTGCTCCCTCACCCTGGGTTTGTTGCCATCTGATGCACTTTAGCTTTAAAATCTGTGTGTAAATGTAATCAAAAGTTAAATCTGTGTTTACATTCATTACACACATGGTTAGTTGACTAAACCAGGGTTGTGATTCTCACCAGTGCGGCTCCGCTGCAAGTAAATCACAGAGTCACAGAGTTAAATTTCATTTAAATCCCATCCTCCCTGTGATTGGCTCACACTATCAGCTCTTATCCAATCAGAGCGTGAGTTTGTGTGTGTGAGGTTTATATTAGTGGAGACTGATGGAGGGGCCGCAGGGGCGTCGCTCTTTCTTTACCCTCTAAGACTTTGTGACTTGTCTTCTTCTTTTCCCTCATGCAATATTTATTATGCCTTGCATAATTGAGTCTTCACCGATACACACACACACACACACACACACACACACACACATATACACGCAACTCTTTTATCTGTGTGTTTTGTTCAGTGACATATTGGATAATTGTTTAATACATCACAGTGACTGCAGGATCATAGCGCAGAAATTAAAGTGAGAATGTCCTCTATTACAGTCTATTAATCTCCATTTACATCACACACACACACACACACACACACACACACACACACACACACACACACTGCAGTGCATTGTTTACTGCTTCCTGAGTGTTTACTGGGACACCAGAGTGAGACAGGACGAGTGTCGGTTTAATAGAAGATGAAACTAAGTGAATAAACTTTCTCCTTCTTGAGTCTCAGCAGCCAATCAGATTCAAGCTTCATGTCTCACTCATCAAACCCCGGACCAATCCCAGTCCTCCTGGACCACCGCTGATCCAGCCTGTCACTCGGAGTGTCGTGTGAAGTTAGTCCGAGTCTAATCCATTTTCAGCTGGGATATTCACGCGGTCGTCCCGCGGCGGAGCTCGTCGTGTCCTCGCGCTGATCCGCTGCTTGTTTAGTTCCTCTCGGGTGTCGTTGCTCAGGCTCGCTGGAGAAGATCTCACACCTGATGATTGGTGACAAAACTGATTTTGAATTCACGAGTCTGTAAGTGCATGAAGCGCGGTAGCGGTGTCGAGCGGGCGGGGCAACGACACATCGGCAGGCCGCGCAAAAATGTGAGAATGGGTTTTATATCATGGACATGAGTATTTTACTTTAGGAGGTACAGAGGTTGTCACATGATCACATTCATTCACACAGCGTGTTCAAATCAAACTGGGACTTGTGATGTAAGTTCTGTGAATAAGGTTTAAACGTGATTGATGTTTAATCGCAGTACGGTGAGGAGACTCTCAGTCGCAGTAAAACGTGAACGTACGCTGTACCCACGTGATCCCGGCCGAGGTGGCTCACTGCAGTCGCTCCCGTGACCCTGTGTTTCCTGAACCGTCCTTGTTTTTCAGCCGGGATTCTTCTCTGATTCTCTTTCATTCTTATCCAGCAGAACAGAAACATGGAAGTGCTACATGAGGTCACGTATGGAATCTGTGAACCCTCACCGCGGCTGTCGCTCCTTCAGCTAGAGATGTTCTGATACCATTTTTCCCTCCTGATACCGATTCGATACTTGGGCTCAGGGTATCGGCTGATACCGAGTACTGATCCGATACCCGGGTGTGTATCTGTGTATACAGCTGTAGATACTACCAGCCCTGTATTAACTCACAGAATTATTTTATGCTCTGCTTTAGATTTAACCCTTAATAAAACATTCTAACACTGTAAACTGAAAAAGGTACTTTAGTATTTTTACAATATAAAAACAGTGGAATAAATAAATCTAGGAATAAACTGGTATCGGATCGGTACGTGGACTCAAATACTCGCCGATACCGATGGCAGAAATCTCCCGTAAAGACGTGTACAACACACTGACCGTCTCGATGGAAATGCAACATCTGCTCTGGTAGTTCTGTTCAGAAGAAAGCAGCTTGTGTCATTTCCTGGTTGAAGTTCTTCATCTCACCTTTCTTCAGGTCTGGACGTTTCACTTCACGTGCTTTAAAGGGGCTCAGGAGCTGAAACATGAGCACCACGTCTCAGAGCTCCATGATGAAAGTCTGGCTTCCTGTAGGAGATCTGACACTTTGGTCTCACCATAGAACACATCTGTACATCTAAAGCCCGGATCTTATGTGTCTATAATACAGCAGAACCCTAGAGGGCGCTACTGAAACCACACCCACATTACTGCCCTTCATGGAAATGTTAACCTGTCTTACTGTCTGAGCTTCTGTTAGAGAGAACTAATCAACACCTTCCAACCAATCAGAGAGCAGGTGGGCAGCACTGTGGTAACACACAGATCCTCCTCTGTCTCTGGACTGCTGTGGACTTTACCAGCAGAACCGCCGTGTCTTACAGCCGGAGAACCTTTTATACACCGACTGTGGCTCTGCTCTGTTCTGCCCCGTCCATCTGCACGAAAAGACCACCATAGCACTGACCAGATGGTGTGTGTGTGTGTGTGTGTGCGTCCACCAAATGCAGTTTATATCGTATCTAAATGTAGCTCACTAAAACCTCCAGTTATTTATTTTAATAAACAGGAAAGCGAAAATTTGGCATAAAACACTTCGCCCTCGTCTAGCTAGTTTATTGTGTGTGTGTGTGTGTGTGTGTGTGTGTGTGTGCACACACCAGATGTTTAAATAAACAACTCCTGATTTTTACACACTGTTTTTGAGAACATTTTATTCCATTATTGTTTTGACACTTGGCAAAGTCCTGTCTCTCCTTCAGTGTCTCTGTCTCTCCTTCAGTGTCTCTGTCTCTCTCTCACTGTCTCTCTCTCACTGTCTCTCTCTCACTGCACTCTGGGTTATCAGTGTATTGATCATGACAGAGAGACAGTAAACCACTCTGGTGTGTGTGTGTGTGTGTGTGTGTGTGTGTGATAATTTACCCTATAACATAGTCTCTATACCATAGTTGCTACACCCTAGTCACATAGTCACTGTACCCTATTCTCTATACCCTAGTCACTGTACCCTAGTCCCTATATCCTCTCCTTTTTACCTAGTCACTATGTAGTGAACATTTAGTCAAAAACAGTGCACTAAGTGAGAACAGACCTCACACAGTAAATGTTCCAAATTCTAGACCTTCCAGTCATTACAATCTAACAGCTCTATATACTACAGTGTGTGTGTGTGTGTGTGTGTGTGTTGGGGTGTTATTTATCCTGAGGTGTTAATTACTGAAGCAGAAGTCCAGCTGCAACATTAATATTTCATTAATAATTAATTAAATTTTAATCACTGAAGGATCTGTTACTGACGGTAATGAGGGGCTTAAATAGCACTGGTCTCTCTCTCTCTCTCTCTCTCTGTCTCTCTCTCTCTCTGTCTCTCTCTCTCTCTCTCTGTCTCTCTCTCTTTCTCTCTCTCTCTCTTTCTCTCTCTCTCTCTCTCTCTCTCTCTCTCTGTCTCTCTCTTTCTCTCTCTCTCTCTCTCTCTGTGTCTCTCTCTCTGTCTGTCTCTCTCTCTTTCTCTCTCTCTCTCTCTCTCTCTCTCTCTCTCTCTCTCTGTGTCTCTCTCTCTGTCTGTCTCTCTCTCTCATGCACACACACATTTACACACACACACAGGAGGCTGCATAAGCATTTAGCATGAGGTAGATGTTTACGAGGGTTTGGGTCGGGAGCACGGCAGGTTTTAGGGAAGTGTGTAAGGCTGATGTGAAGTGGGGGAGTGTGTGCAGAAGCAGTTTATTCTAATTCAAGAATTTCCTTCATAGACCACTGAGGAGAGAGAACATGTGAGGTGTGTGTGTGTGTGTGTGTGTGTGTGTGTGTGTTTGTATTTATTTTGTTTATAACACAAAATACAAAACAAAGTATCCAAAAGCCTGAATTTAGTGCAGAAAAAAGTAATACAGCACTACATATGAATATAAACTCACAGGAGAAAACTTCATGTTTATATGTACTGTTAGTGCACCCTTCCTAGGGAGACTTGAGGATGTGAAGGAATGGAAGAGAGTAAGATGGGTCGGTGTTTGGGGGGGCAGGTTAGTGTTTGGTGGGGGGGCGAGTTAGTGTTTGGTGGGGAGGAGGTTAATGTTTGGGGAGGGGGTCAGTGTTTGGGGGGGGCGGGCGAGTGTTTGAGGAGGGGTTAGTGGTTGATTGAGGGGTCAGAGTTTGGTGGAGGGGTAGTGTTTGGGGGGGGCGGGTTAGTGTTTGGGGGGAGGGGGTTAATGTTTGGGGAGGGGGTCAGTGTTTGGGGGGGCGGGTTAGTGTTTGAGGAGGGGTTAGTGGTTGATTGAGGGGTCAGAGTTTGGTGGAGGGGTAGTGTTTGGGGGGGGCGGGTCGGTGTTTGGGGGGCGCGTTAGTGTTTGGGGGGGGGCGGGTTAGTGTTTGGGGGGAGGAGGTTAATGTTTGGGGAGGGGGTCAGTGTTTGGGGGGGCGGGTTAGTGTTTGGAGGGGCGGGCTAGTGTTTGGGAAGGGGTTAGTGGTTGATTGAGGGGTCAGAGTTTGGTGGAGGGGTAGTGTTTGGGGGGCAGGTTAGTGTTTGGGGGGGGTAGTGTTTGGGGGGAGGAGGTTAATGTTTGGGGAGGGGGTCAGTGTTTGGGGGGGCGGGTTAGTGTTTGGAGGGGCGGGTTAGTGTTTGGGGAGAGGGTCAGTGTTTGGGGGGGCGGGCTAGTGTTTGGGAAGGGGTTAGTGGTCGATTGAGGGGTCAGAGTTTGGTGGAGGGGTAGTGTTTAGGGAGGGGGTCAGTGTTTGGGGGCGGGTTAGTGTTTGGGCAGGGGGTGAGTGTTTGGGGGGGCAGGTCAGTGTTTGGGAGGGCGGGTCAGTGTTTGTTGGGTAGGGGGTCAGTGTTTAGTGGGGATGGTGGTTTCTGGGCAGTGTTCTGAAGAGGATTTCGTAAACAGAATGATGTATTCTGGTCAAAGACCAGAGGTGATTATCACAAACCTCTGACATCACGCTGACACTTTACTGATTAACCTCCTCATATAAAAATTAAATTTTACTAATCAGTCTTTTAGACATCTTCTGATCATCTGACTGTAGATGTTAAACGTTAGAATCTTTTAACCAGACGGTTCGCTGTGTTTAACATGAGTGTGGGGCAGCACGACTCCTTCCCCAAAGGGGAACTCCATTGGTGCTTTGGTGCTCTGCATATGTTTGACCATTAGGTACCACTGTGGAGCAAAATTAAACTTATGTGAAAGACATCTTGCATGTGGCAGACTCTCTTATTTTAAATCGAAAGTGCTTTGATGTTTCCATCATTGGATCCATCCTTACACTGGGTTCACCTACACCTACACTGAGGACCTAATCACTGATCACTCAAAAGATGTAATCAGTGTTTCAGCAGGATTTACACTAATGTGTGAGAATAAAGTTTTATATTTGCTCCACACTGCCCCCTACAGAGCAGCAGCCAGAGAGGAAAACAGTGTGTGTGTGTGTGTGTGTGTGAGAGAGAGAGAGAGAGGAATGGTGGTAAAAATAAAAATTCGGACCTGTTACCAGTAAAGCCGAACAGGGAGAACTTTGTCATGTAGTACATCCCATAATGCAAAGCGGTCATTTGATTTCCATTTGCTTAATGTCATTTTTTCTTTCTCTCTCTTATCCTAATTGACTAAATTAAAATAATTATATCAGAGACTCAGCGGCGCATGAAGAGGTGGAAATAGAAAACTGACAGAGTAAAAATAGCCCTCCATACAGGGGAGAGAAAAGAGGCATGAGCAGAACGTGTGACCTAAAGACTCCACCGGGTCTCAGCAGTGGCGTGCCGTCTCCCGGAGTGGAGGATAACTTCAGTTAGATTGTTAGAGAACAAAATTACTATCGGTCCTGAGGGCCGCAAACAGAAAAGTGTTCCCCCTATCATCCCGATGTAGTGTCTCCTGGGGCACAAGTTGGGCCATCTGGGGGTCTGGTGGGGCTCAGGGTTATGTGTGTGTGTGTGTGTGTGTACCGGGGGATTGGTAGTTGGATATCTCTCACATCAAACAAAGCAATACTGGCCAAACACAGTCCTCTGTAACTTCACAGGTCACCTCTGTTTCCCCCCTGGTCAGAAAGAATGCGGTCCCGTGGCGTCACATGTCTCAGAGACAGCAGGTGATGTCCTTGGTTCAGCAGACTCTCTTATCCAGAGCGACTTAAATCTTTATCTCATTACACATCTGAGCAGTTGGGGGTTAAGGGCCGCGCTCAAGGTGGTGGTTGTGGGGTTCGAACCTGGGACCTTCCGAACCGTAGTCCGGGGGTCTTAACTTCAGGTGTTAGGGTAGTTTATTAGTAAACCCTGGACCCCAGAGCTCAGGCAGGAGCAGCGCACAGATAACGTCACTCAGCGCTTCACCGTCAACTACATTTATTTTAATACCTTGAGAGAGTATGTTAGTGTTTATATATCAGATGGTGTTTGTGATCTCTTCCTGCTCTATTAGTCACAGCGCGCTCCTGATGAAACTCAACGCTCCGCTGCATGCCAAGGTCATCACATGAACAGGATCTGGTGTAGAGACCAAACATTTCACAGTTTTTTCTCATGAAAATCTCTCTTTTCTTTCCTTTTTCTTGTTGCTGTTCCTTTGGATTCTATTTGACTCGAGTAAGACAGGATGTTTGGCTTTTTGTGTAAGATTTAGTGAGACGGGGTGTCCCACCGCGGGTCCCAAGAATGTAATGAAGGACGGTAGCAAGAAGAAAAGGGAGCCGCTTTCAGTCTGGTTTTTTAAAGCAGCCGGTGCCGAGAGGAATCATAAATTAAGGTTAAGTTAAGGTTTAATGTCTATTTATTTCATATTTTATTCACATTTCTTATTTAAATGTTTGATTGTTTTTATATGCAAAATATAGTTTTTAAAATTTTGGGAGGCTGGAACGGATTATCTGCGTTTACGTTATCTCCTATGGAAACGTGTTTATATTGTGTATATATGTGTAACATTAGCAGCCCTAATATATAAATATTGACTTTAGGTCTTGGGGTCGCCGTGGTGTCTGGTAGAATAACGCTGAGTGTTGAGGGGATCGGGTCGTGGAGCAGGCTCGGGGCTTGCTTGCTGTGTGCTCCCCATGGGGCTCGATCTGATTAAGATCTGGGAATTTTAAGTCTGGGTCTAATCACGACCTAAATGTTGTGTAATTACTGTGTACAAATGGTTGTTTTGTTCGTTTTCTGTACAGTGTTTTCTGCGTGTTTGCACTCTGAGAGCTACAAACAGCCGGAACCAAATTTCTTGTTTATCTGATTCTGATTGCCTGCGGGGCATATATTTTTGCACACACTGATTCTATAGTGCACCCAACCACCCCCCCCCCCTGCTTTCAATTAAAAAAGCTAAGAAAAAGAAAACATTCTTACAATGTTCCACCTGCTCTCCACTGAATCTGTGAGAACATTGCACCTGTCTCAGGAGTTCCCTCAGCGTGTTAGATCCCTCAGGTCCTCCTCATCTCTACATCATCTCTACTGTATCTCTAACCTCTGTTTTCCTCATCATTGCTCCGCTTGTCTGTAGGAGAGGAGATGTCTTTACTACACACTACTGGTTCATATTTAGCAAGCTTCATGAAGATCCACACCCCTAGAACTTTTATTTTGAGACGTCTCCATGGAAAAAGTGCATTTTCAGAAATAACACGGCGAGCCGAAGTGTAATTATCACCCGACTCGTACAACATTCTGTACAAAACTACAGAACTTGTAACAGAACTCTGTCTCGCGCTTAACAAAGGAGCAGAGAGTGGTGCTAATTACAGCTACGTGACTAAGACTGGGATAATATGAGAGAGATAAAAATGGACAGCCACAGACCCGAGTCATTAGCATTAATAAATAAATACTCTAGATTATGAATGTAAACAATTAAACATTAAAAACAAACAGCAGAAAAGTCTCATTTCTTTATGTTTTTAACAATGTCTCCGAACTTTTTTTTCTAAAGCATAAAAAGTAAAACCTGTAAACACACATAAACCTGATTATGGTTTATTTCCAAACCAAAGCGAATGAAGGAGGATGTAATCAGCACGGTTGAGTTCTCTGCCCTGGTTTGGACTGATGTTCCTCCACCTTTGCGCTGCATAAAATGTCACCATTAAATACATTCATCGTTTATCTGTGAGTGATGTTCAGCAAAGGTTACAGTACAAACCGGACACCCGGTCATTTTTATTCATCGTATAAAAAACTGTGAGAGATGCTCCTGTAACTCACTGAATTCCCTTCAACCACAAACGAGGAAGACGGAGACTGCCAGGCCGGACATTTAGGACAGTGTATGATAAGACAATTACCGTTTCATTTACAGCATTTGGCAGATGTCCTTATTCAGAGCGACTTCCATTTATCTAATTATGCATCTAAGCAGTTGAGGGTTAAGGGCCTTGCTCAAGAGCGACTTGGTGGTGCTGGGATTTAAACCTGGAAGCTTCTGATCCATAGTCCAAAACCTCAACCACTGATCTACCCTTACAATTAGAAGATCAAGAGGTAGTAAGCTTGGTAATTCATTTTACATGGACACTAAATGAGCAGGAAACCAGTTCATGTCTGGATCTGCTGACTCTGACCTGGAGACTCTGGGTCTAAGTTCTCTGGAGCTGCTCTGTGAAAAAGGGAGCTGTGTCCTTTCACCTGTCTGTTGGTGTGAAGTAGGGCCAGGCACAGACTCTAACAGCGTTTTCACATTAGGCACGATTGATGTGTACCATGCCTAAGAATGATCGCTCCTCTTGCACACCTTCCTACTGTATCAGCTATGGCTGTGGAGGTCAGAGGATTAGATTGGAGTGTGCTATGCGCACATGGAGGTTTCAGAAGAGACTGATGGCACTGATGATGTCGCTTCTAAACAGTGATTCACTTTCTGAGTACAGCCTGGGGTGCGAGTAAATATTCTAAATCACAAATCACGGAGCTAAATGGCATCTTTTACTCAAACCCCTGGGCACAGCTTGCATGGTAACCAGTGCACAAACCAAGACTTCCACCATTTTTCTGGAGCTACAGTAGAGGGGTGTGTCTGTGTGATGATTCAGCGGCCGAGAGAAATTCCATGTAGAAGAAGTTAGGTAATGGCACAATCAGATGGCAAATATGTACGGAAGAAAACCTTTGGGTTTCGGGGTTATGGTGTCCAGATAAACGTATTGGGTATTGGGTATTGTAGTTAAATATCTATGTGGTGTTCCATGGTGATGTGTATATAATTAGTTCACCCTTGACATGCTGTTTGTAAACAAGACCTTAGCTTGGGTTTGACTCAGCATGGTGGCCTCGACACCATCTCCCTTTCCCTCACAGGGGCTTGGGTTTGATCCACCACTCTGCTTCGTAGCCTGAATTTTTATAGTAGATTTAACACTTATCTGGGGCCAAACTTGGCAGGAAATGCCAAGCTCACATGCATTGTACAAAAAATACACACTGCAGTGCACTAGATACCAATATATTTATAATTTTATATCTTTTTCTCAGTGTGTACAGTACAGATGGTGATGGTGTAGATGAAACTGGTAGTCAGCTCCAAAGTTCCAAAGCAACTGACTCGGTTGTCAAACGACTTCCGAAACTAATGTAAAGAGGTCCAGTTACCTGGCACTGGCCAGTAGTACATTGCTCCAGGAAGTTCCCACAAAGTGTCAGTTTCTATTCAATTAAATTTTATTTGTATAGCGCTTTTAACAATTGACATTGTTGCAAAGCAGCTTTACACAATCAAAAGAATTATTGCAGTTTGACAAGTCGGGAGCGACAGTGGCAAGTAAAAACTCCCTGAGATGGTAATAGGAAGGAACCTTGAGAGGAACCCATCCTCAACAGGGTGATAACGGATAAGGGGTGCGGGCCAGGGGTAGCTCAGTGGTTAAGGCATTGGACTACGGTTCGGAAGATCCCAGGTTCAAACCCCACAAACACCAAGTTGCCACTGTTGGGCCCTTGAGCGCGGCCCTTAACCCTCAACTGCTCAGATGTGTAATGAGATAAAAATGTAAGTCGCTCTGGATAAGAGCGTCTGCCAAATGCCTAAATGTAAATAGCCGGGATTGATCTGCACTCATACTGTGTGTTAGGAGGCTGGAAGTTCAGTATAACAGGAGATGTGGGGAAGTTCATATGGAGTCCAGTTGGTTCCTGGAGCCTCAGGTAGACTGTAGGAAACTCCAGTCCTGAACTATGGAGTGACTGCAGTCACGAGTCCTCAGAGAACAGCTGTCTGTATCAGCCGAGGACAGGACCGTCTTCATGGTAAAGTGGAACCGTCCCCAGTCACCACATGCATCCCGGGGGCGTCCATGTGCCGAGATCTCCAACCAGAAGAGGGACACCAGGACGAGTCGGGTCTATCTCGACAGATTTGGTCATCATGTTTGGTCATGCCACAGTCTCTTCATATGTCCCTTGTATGTATCTACAGTATAGAATAGAATCTACAGGTTACTTATGTAACTACAAAGGGCCTATGTTCTTGTTCATACATTTTAGTTCTCAATCCAGGAAGCCACACCTATGCTACTGGACATTTGACTGCAAACTAACCACTAGACCACCCAAGTGGATCGGGCGGAGTGGATGGAGCAGCAAAGGTCACACCACAAGCCGGGCTCATGGCGAAGATGAGTCACGATGAGCCGAGATCTAGAAAGGGTTTGACCTTCAAGAGTGAGAAAAGTATGAATGCATGCTAGAAATGAGAATGTCACAAGGATACGGCCCTAAAATGCAGGAAGGTGATCGGTTTTAATCAGGGATTAGAGTCGCCATCTGGTGGCTGTAACAGGGATCTACTTTAACATAAAGAATGAGCGTGGGCAAGTCTGTAGTATTTTTAAGCCTGACACCAAAGCATCACTTTACACAGGACAATAAAATATTTTTAAAAGCAATCTTTGCTAAAGATAGAGAGAGAAAATGGAGGGAAAATAGAGATAAAAGAAAAGAATATGTGACCATCAACAAAACAAATGTGCCAGTGAAAAGATTATTTTTTTTATCTTGTATTGGAGTCAGAAAACTATACAATCTCTGGGTAAAAACGGTTTCTTCCTCTACAGACCAGACTGAACAAAGATACCAGGGATTATCATTCGATCGATATCCCATTGCAATGCATTGTGGGGTTTTTAATGTGCACTGGATATTTTCAGTTTTTCTTAGAACATTCAAATCCTTACACAAAGTCCAACAAAAAAACATTACCGAGTGTTTGTCTTATTGATCATACACCTCACTTCCTGTATAACCTGACACATCAAACACCCTGAAATCAATTCCACTGGAAAACATTTTGCTAACATTAAACGCCCAAAATAGTGCACCATGTAGTGAACTGGGAATTTGGCCCGCATGCAACTCCTCCAGAGAGAGTTATAAAGAAACAGAGAGGAAAAGAAAGCACGAGACACACACCATCCATCTTTCTTTCTGAGCTTGATAACACTGCTGCACTCCCGCAGAGAAAAATAACCCCGACCACTGAGAGCTTAATTAACGGTAATTAAAGAGAGAAGAAGAAATGTGAAGAATAAAGAGGGAGATGGAGGGAGGTGGAAGAAAATAAAAGAACCTCCCACGCCAGGTGGGAAGAAAGGGGGATGTTTCACCGTCCTAGTGAGAAAGAAAGACAGACAGAGACAAGAGGAAAATGAAAAATGGTTTGTATGTAATTAATCTGTGTATAAAGAAGGAACAGGTGCTGTATGCATTAGCCAGATGAACAGTTGCAACTGAGAGAGAGAGAGAGAGAGAGAGAGAGAGTCTCTGATGATACTGTCTGCTGCCTTTCTTTTGGCAACGTCATCAAAGTATGTGTGTGTGTGTGTGTGTGTGAGAGAGAGAGAGAGAGAGAGAGAGAGATGGACAGACAGATGGTCAGATTTTGCTCTAGTGCCCTGTCAGTGTGGGTTTCAGTTTGGTGTTGCTCTGTCCTCAGTCGGTGAGACAGGTTTGTAGTGAGACAGGTTTAGAGATGTATCAGACAGAAGAGAGGAATTGCAGGGTGGATAACAGACTGTGAGGATCTTCACTGAGAGGATCGCGAGATGATGGTAATTTATCTGAGCTCCAGCTGCTATTACAGAACCGCCTGGTGATGGATGAAGTCCAGCTGAACTCAGGAGTTTAGGAACTTCAGAGGTCAGGAATACAGGAACACAGGAGCTCATGGACATACTGTAGAAGATGTCTTCCTGGTAGGGTTCTGTGGCACCTGCCTGCTAGAAAAAAGGTTGTGTCCAGGTGTGAGGGGTCTGTAGTGATTTCTGCTGCCTGTTCAGTCATGGAGAGTCGGCAGAGTGTTTGCTGCAGACTATTTATGTCCTGTTTCATCGCTCCTCCAAACCAGACTGTGATGGATGTGCACAGGACAGTGTCGATGAGTAGCCTTGGATCTACAGCTCCTGTGGCAGACAGAACCACTGGGTTTAGGAATTACATCTTCTGCTGCGTCTGTTTGAGGATCGAACTGATGTTCGTCTCTTATTTCAGGTCTTTGGAAAAGAGAAAATTGATGGTCTTTAGAGATGAAAGATGAGGGGTATCTCCTAAACGCCATTGTCATCTCCACCGTTGTTCAGTTTCAAGTTGTTCTGACTGTACCAGAGCAACAGCCGCTCAGTCTCCTGTGGACATGCAGACTCGTCTGAAGACAGTCTGATGACTGTAGTGTCATTCACCAATTTCAGGAGTTTACCTTGTAGCAACCAGATCTGTAAACTGAGACCATGCTCCAGCTACAAATGACCCCAGTGTTCTCCAACACCACAACAAAATTTACTCCTGCTTTTCATCACACTGACTAGAAGAAAATGCTTTAAGTATAGTTTAGCCTGTTTTATTTAGGTTTCTGTAGCTTTTCTTTCTGCTTTGTACGCACACCTTTGACTTTTAAAACACTCAGCGTGCAGAGCGATATAAATAGCCAAGTCCTGCAGTGGAACTGTCCGCCTGCTTTTGTCAGGAAACTGTGCGGTAACTGGCGCTGGCGTTATTACGCTGCCAAAAGCTGAGAGCGCAGTAATTTAATGCTGGTGTATGATTCACTCTGCTCTCTACTCTGCTTTTACTCTGATGGGCTCTTCTGTCGTTTAATGCAGGAGCAGGAGCGTGGCCACATTCATCCTTACTTCACTCCACTTCACTTCTCTCCAACGTTCTAACCTACCACACCACCCTTTTGTGCTCTCATGCCCAGAGTACCAATAGAAGCAAAATGCCAGACAACTTTATCCAGTCCTTAAGGGTTATGGGGGTAAGGGGTGGCAGGGGTGGAGCACAAATAACATGTGGTGGAAAAGTGTACAACAGCCATATAATTTTTATCAGAATGTAAGGTGTTTAGTCACGTTGGTCTGGGTGGTATTTACATGTTTTATACAGTAATCCAAAATCTCCACGGAAAAAATGTCACCTGGTAGCCAATGAGAGTGGACTGGAACGTTTATGTGCGAATAATGACGGCTTCTGTTGAGTGAGTGTCTATACGGTGTGGCCATCGCATGAGAAATAACTGAGTGAGTACAGCAACGATCACACACACAACAGTGCGCCCGGCCATGCATCACATGTGGGTGCCAATACATCCAATCACCACGGTGACTCGGCCCCGCTGACAGCGGAGATTTGGTGCCGTGCTACTTCTGGATTTTCCTAAAACTAAATTCAGCTTTAAAGGGAAGAGATTTCAGACTATTGATGAGATTCAAGAAAGTCCAGAGTGTTTGGAACAGTGGGAAAAGATGCTGGGAGGAGTGTGTGAGGACTGGGATGGATAGGCACTCCGTCCAGGGTGTACTGTGCCTTGTGCCCCGAGTCTGAGATAGGTTTTAGGCCCCTGTGACCCTGTACACAGGATGAGGTCTGTAGGCTATCAGTGACAGAGTGTTGCATGGGAGGAACAAAACACTTGGCTATTTTTTCTACCCAATATGAAATCTATAATGTTAATATTTTATTGGATATTTCCAGTATTTTTATTAGTCTCGTCATTGGCGGTCCTTGGCCAGGCTTGAGTTCCTCTCTACACTAATGATTTAACTTCTTCACTTTCTTGCTGGTTTAAAGGTTAAAACACTTTAAGCTTCACTTCTCTAAAGAGACGCCGAACAACAAATTAACATGTAGCATTTAAAGAAGCTCACACTTCAAACCCTCGAGTGCTTGAGTGCTCCTGAAACAGAGCTGTCCTTCTATACGCCTGGTTTCTTCTTGGGTTTCTCACCCAAAAACATGGATTTATCTGGAGAATGATCTTGCTTAAACACTGTTGTTTAGTAAACTCCTGTGAGGCAATTTAAAGCCTTTGTTTTAATTAACACCTACAGAACACAGTAGCATTGTGGTGAAGAACAGGATTGAGGTTCTGACCCTGATTACTTGCTGCGAGTTTCTCTCACAGCGCTAATTCTCCTGATTCCAGAAATATGTCTCATTCCCTTGTGCTAAAGGTTCTCCAGTTACACTGAGAGAGAGAATTACCTAAAGAAAAAAAAAAACCACATGGAATGCACGCTAATGCTAATTCTCACAGCTTTGCTATTTTTCCTGCTAATCCGTTTGCGGAAACTGCTGAAATCTCCGCGGCTAATCGTGCTCTGCTAAATGAGCATGCTGCTAATCCTGATTTATTACTGTGTTAATGCTAATACTGACCCAGATACAGCTCTGAGTTATTGGCATCTGCTTTAGAGATAATGCTAACACAGACCTCGCTCAGTCTTTGTGATCATCTTCTTCAGTGATATCGAGACTCAGTAAGATGGAGGAATATCTCCAGCGCAAAACGGTGACGCCGCGTGAGCGTTCATTTCCTGTTTCGGTCAGCGTTACAGTGCTAGCATGGCTAATGACTTGTGCATGGCTGTAATTAGTGTAGGCTTGTTTGTGTTTATTATGTATCATGTAGCTCTGAGGCGCTAATGACTCGGAACAGCAGAGATGCTTCTAAAGCGTGTGGTTTAGCCATCACATGTTACAGAAGCAGATATTAGCTGTTAAAAACGAGTCTTGCTTCCTCATTACTGCAGAAAAAAAGTTGGAACTCTGCTTAGCTTGCTAATTCCTCATTAGCTTGTTAGAACGCTGCATTAGCATTATTGCAGCACTTCCTGTCCAGATCTCCCTCTTGAATTTTTTATTAGCTCTTATCCTTTAGTCTGTTTCCCATCAGCCCCTGGATTTATTCATTACAATATTAATTATAAAGAAGCGCTAATGGATTAAACACCAATCATGGACTGTTTAAATAACCCGCTGAAAAGGGAAGCAATTAGAGCGTAACACCATACACACACACACACACGCACACACACACACACACACAGACTGCTGTGTTGCCCCCTGTGTGTGTAATTAATGCTGCATTTGTAAAGGATGTGTTAAAATGAATGTCCTGTGATTGATGATGGAGGACACACACACACACACACACATGTTGGGGTTTCTATCAGCAGCTAAACACCAGTGACATTTGAAAGGGTATACACACATACACACACTGGCCACTTCATTAGGTACACCTTGATTCTTCAGGTCAGAGATGTAGCACGGTGCTGAAACACTCCTTAGAGATTTTGCTCCATGCTGCCATGATGTCATCACGTGGTCACTGCAGATTAGTCGACTACACGTCCATGATGTCATCACGTGGTCACTGCAGATTAGTCGACTACACGTCCATGATGTCATCACGTGGTCACTGCAGATTAGTCGACTACACGTCCATGATGTCATCACGTGGTCACTGCAGATTAGTCGACTACACGTCCATGATGTCATCACGTGGTCACTGCAGATTAGTCGACTACACGTCCATGATGTCATCACGTGGTCACTGCAGATTAGTCGACTACACGTTCATGATGTAAGTCTCCCGCTCCAGCGCGTCCCAAAGCCGCTCTATCGGACTAGGTAACTGTAGCTTTGTGACCTGGTGTGTGATCCAGTGCTCATAACGTCATGGACACCTTCAGCAACAACGAGCCGAGCAACAGTACCTCCCCACATATCACACCACCACCACCACCACCAGCCTGAACCGCTGATACACAGTAGGATGGATCCATGCTTTCATGTTGTTGAATTCTGACATGACCGTCCAAACTTGCAGCAGAACAGGGACGGTTTTCCAAACTTCTATTGGAGGAATGTTGTGTTGTTTCACTGTGAACTGTTTATGGTTGTAATGATAATGAAAGCCTACTTGACTTGACTTGACTTGACTTGTCTGATGTTGGTGGGACCTGTAGCCTCAGTTTCCTGTTCTTAGCTGACAGGAGCGACGCCCGGTGAGAAATGTAAGGTTTGATGTGTTTGATGTGAGTTCAGAGATGCTCTTTAACAAACCGTGGGTGTTATTTGAGTTTCTATACCCTTTTCTATTAGATCGAACCAGTCTGGCCGTTCTCCTCTGACCTCTGGCATCAACAAGACGTTATTACCCAGAGAACTGCCCTCACTGGGGATTTTCTCTTATTTACACCCATCTCTGTAAACTTTAGAAATGGTTGTGCGTGAAAAACTCAGACCAGCTCGTCTGGCACCAACAACCAGGCCAGAGTCACTTAAACCACCGTTCTGTACCATTCTGATGCTCGGGTTGAACCTCAGCAGATCTACATTCCTGCATGTACTGAGTTGCTGTCTGCACTACCCTTGAGACAGAGATTGAAATGGAATTCAGAATATTTGTTTTTATCTGGAAAAATGAGACAGCTTGCAAATGACGCATCACACACAGTGAAACAATGCTATCTAACATCACTGGACTCAGGGTTTTGTTCTCTGCAGTGTTCTGCACTTACTGTACAGGTGTAACTTTCTCCTAACATTTCGCTCACGTCACACACACACACACACACACACACACACACACACACACACAGTGGGCCTTAAACACAGTGGGCCTTAAACACAGTGGGCCTTAAACACATTTCAACTCAGGTTAGGTTCTCTGTCAGTGCTTATTCTCCTCACAGCAATTTTCAT